>NC_056732.1:603172771-603420271 GCF_019279795.1 Protopterus annectens
CTTCCAAAAAAAACATAAGGATAAAGACAGAGACAGACCACATAGGTCCAAAACTGCCAATGACACTTCCGTTAAGCTTGTCACCAGTCCACTGGTACTCAGTGAGGCACCTTCACAGCCCCTGATGCCCGCTTCTATGGATTCGCAGGCCTCTGCTGAGACCCATTCGGAGTCCGGTATGCTGCGAGATGCATCTTCAGCTAAGGAACCAGCGGATGTCTCTACCTTGTATGGGTCTGGAGCCACTGTGTAGGCACTGGCTTCTGAGGGTGTTTTCCAACCTACCAATGTTTGAATCAAACCAACGACTTCTTTTTAGCCAAAACTACAGAGTTTTTTAGGCCCAGAGTATGCACTACTCCTAGAAAACCGATGACCAAAGCGCATGCTCAGACCCCCATGCCACAAAAACAAATGCTTAATGACTGAAGACCTAGTTGAGGCTATAGATACTGGTGGCTATAGAGCTTATTATAGTCAAACTTGGATCCACTGTCCTTTTTGGGAATCCATACTTCTGCGTACTGCTGTCAGTCTCTGTGTGGTGACTAATTTTTTTACGTGACTGTTTACAACGGATGGGCCCTCAAAGCCGTTGGAATGGCTACAACAGTGTGCAGTCCAGTGCTGTACAAGGTGTATATTCTAAATGTAATTTATAGAGGTGATAACCTCGGATGCATCCTGTCAGCATTTTTTTCTCTTATTGCCTCCATCCTCAGATGGTGCCCTTGCCATTTTTGGAGTCAGAGGCTTCAGTTCTGCTGTTTAAGACTTTCAGATTTGGAGGGGGCATACTCGCATGTTATCACAAACTGTAAGAAAAAGTAGCCCTCTACACACTGCTATAGCCAGTTTAGCAGATTATCTGTGTTCTGTTAATCTATCTGCATTTACTTATATGTTGCAGTTTGTTTTTTGGTGGTCAGATGATTGCAGTCTGCTAATTAAGGAGACCGTGCTTCGTATTATGATTAAGACAAACTTCGTTTGTAGTCTTACTGCTGGGACCTTTTGTGGTTGCTAAATTTTCAAGCATATTTTGTTTATAACGAATATATATTTTGTGGTATATTTTATTATCTCTTTATTTTTTCAAGATATTACCTGTCACATTTCAAACTGCTTTAAATACCGCATTGTTGTAACCATTGCCTACACCTAACACTAAAGATGTTGCCACTTCTTTTCCTCTCCCCTCTGCTATTTACACTGACATGCATCACATCTTATCACACCCCCCTGCAATTCTCCCCTTACCCTCCACTCGGAACTTACATATCTCACAAAATCTGTCCAGGTCCTACCACACTCCTTTATGCCCACACTCACTGCACTCTATCACACTATTTTTTCTTTAAAACTAAATTAATCCCCTCATCAAAACAAATCCCAAACTTAAAATCCAAATTTCTGTATCTTCTCCCTCAACCTAACTCTTTACTCTCTATCCTGACAACACTCCTCCTTTCAGGCAATATACACCCCAACCCTGGTCCTAATAACCAACTCTTATCTTCCAACTCCTCCACTCCATCTACTATCACTACTACTTCTTCCCCCCACACCTCTAGCAATCCCACTCTCACTAGTACCTCCCCATCCACTCTCACTTCTACACACAGAACCAAAAGACTAAAATTCTTCTCCCTTAACATCCAGAGCATCTGCAACAAAGTGCCTGAACTCCACACACTCATACAACACTATACCCCCCACATCTTAACTCTCTCTGAAACTTGGCTAAAACCCCACATCCTCAACTCAGAGATCTGCCCCCTGGTTTCAATATCTACAGACTGGATAGACCTAGCAAAAAGGGAGGTGGTGTCTCCATTGTCTTTTCTGACTCTCTCAATATCTTACCACTTAAATTACCACTCCCACCTTCCACCCTGTAGAGCTACTCATAGTAACCTGTCATCTCAACAACTACCAAAAAATGACCATAGCCTCAATCTATATCCCACCAGGGAATAATATCACCATCCTTGAAGACATCTTATCTTGGTATTTTCTTCACATCCTCTTTGAAACTATCATACTTGGGGATGTAAATATAGACTGGAACTCAGTTAACTCTACTACACCATCTCATAGTCTCAACCTGCATGATTTTACTCAGCTTGTCTCCTCCCCTACCCGCCATGGCAAAAACCGATCCAATTCTATCCTAGACTGGATTCTCGTAAAGTCTCCTAATTTGTACCACCAGCCAGGTACACTATCTGACTCCATCAGTGACCACCTACCTATCCACATTACTAGGTACTCACCCAACCTCACTAGTACTCACCTCTTAAAATACATCCGCAACCAAAGAAAATTCAATACCACTTCCTTCAACAAAACACTCTCAAATATTAACTGGTCCTGCCTATACTCTCTACCTTTAAATGATGCAGTTAGCTACTTCAACCAGACATTCCTAAACATACTCAACTTTCTTGCCCCCATCAGGAAAATAAAAGTCAAAGCTAAACATGCCCCCTGGCATCCAAAGAAACCTTCCACCTTATGCATAACAGAGATGCCACTTGGAAACAATATCAGAAAAGCAAATCTCCTGCCCTCCTACAATCTTATAGGGAACTTAGAAACCTTACAAAAAAAAAAAGAGTCAACCAGGACAAAAAAAAGTTTTACCTGTCTGACCAATCTCTGCAAACCTCTAACCCCCAAAGTTCTGGTCAACCATAAAAACTCTTCTTAACCCTGGCTCACCCACAACTCCCAACCCTTTTCCCAATCAATCTCCCTCAGATACCGCCATCCATTTAAATCACAACTTCATTGATACCATTTTTAAACTAGTACCCAACACCTCTAATAACCCCAACCCCACCTCTAATTCCACTTCCAGTTCTGTCACTTCAATTACCACACCCACACCTTTTTCACATTCCCAATCTGATTCCACTAACCTCTCAGACCCCTTCATGCTCAAACCTGTCTCTGTTAGTTATATTAAAACTCTCCTCAGTAAACTCAAACCTTGTTCTCCCGCCCCTGATATAATACCTCCCCACTTCCTTAAACTTGCTGCTAACTTTATTGCCCTTTCTAGCAACATTCTAATCAACCGCTCAGTCCAAGAATCCACTGTCCCCTCTATTTGGAAGGAATACTTCACTATCCCACTACATAAAGGAGGTAACTCCATAGAACCATCTAACTTCCGTCCCATTGCTATTCTTTCTCCCCACTCCAAAATTCTTGAAAAGTGTATCCATTCTCCACTGCTTTCCCACCTTACTCAAAACAATCTTTTAATTAACACCCAGCATGGTTTCACGCCCAAACACAGTACTAACACTGCATTCTTATACTTCTCTCGTACTGTAGCTGAGGCCAGAGACAATAATAAATTTGTATCCTGCCTCTTCTTAGATCTCTCAAAGGCTTTCGATGCTGTCTCTCACAACCTTCTACTTCATAAACTTTCTCAGCTGAACATTTCCATCCCCACTCTAAATTGGTTCTCAAGTTACCTGTCTAGTCACCTACAAGCAGTTAAATGGCAAAATTCCTTCTCACCCTTTCTGCCAGTTCAGACCGGTGTTCCTCAAGGTTCAATTCTTGGTCCCTCCTTTTCAACCTCTTCATCAATGATGTACACACTTCCAGCAACCTCTCCTCTATCATACAGTGTGCAGATGATTAAACTCTGATCTCCAATGACCTACACACTTCCAGCAGCCTCTCCTCTATCATACAGTATGCAGATGATTCAACTGTGATCTCCATTTCTGACTCTATCAATAACCTCCACCATATCACCCAATCTTCATTTCACTCTATTGAGAAGTGGCTCTCCATTATTCAACTTATCCTGAACCCCTCTAAAACTAAGCTCTTACCATTCCTACATAAAATTCTAGCCCACCACAAATCCACTTTTCTCACATTCTGTCTAAATGGCACCATCATAACACCAGACCTACACACTAAACTCCTAGGTGACATCATAGACAACCAGCTCAAACTAGACCTCCACATACTTCATTCTATAAAGAAAACACACCAAAAACTGGACATGCTATACAGAAACAGCAAATTCCCGACCCCCAATGCAAAACTATTGCTAGCCCAATCCTATCTCCTCCCTGCCCTCCTCTATGGCTCCCTTCTATTTTCCAATCTACAAAATAACCTGCTGGCAAAACTAGACCAAACCTATAACAAAATTGCTAGATTTGTCACCAGCAGCCCCTATAAATCCCATCACTGCTCCGCTCTCATAAAACTACATTGTCTCGAATTCCCACACCTTATGACCAAATGTCAGCTGATCCAAGCTTTCAGAATTCTTAATTCAATCTCTGAATGTCCATCTCTGTCCAACCTGATCTCCTGGTACAGCTCTGTCCAACCTGATCTCCTGGTGCACCCCTCCCCGATCCCTGCGCAGCTCTGATAAACTCTTACTACAAGTCTATAAACCCAACAAGAACATAGGTAAAATACTCTATAAACACTCCATCTCCCTTACCTGGAACAATCTTCCACTACATATTAGAAGTCATACCTCCCTTCCTAACTTCAAACAGGACCTGATAGTGTACCTCTGTAACAACCCTATATGTACCTGTTATCATCCTACTTAACCCCCCCCCCTTCACATACCCACTTTACCACTAAGTCTGATCTATAAGACCTTTTTCCTCTTTCTATAAATTACTTTATCCAACTGCTCTTTTTTCTGTACCCTCCCTCTAGTTCACTACATCCCTCCTCTGCTACTATCTTTTTTGCACCATTCCCTCTTCTGACCTACGGTCCCTTGTGTAGTCACCCCTCTCTACTTTTTGCTCCCACTCTACTTTCCCTCAGTTATGAAGCCCCTGCACTTACACATTTCTTCTTCTAGCCACTAATCTAATTATACCTTGTTTATTTTCATTATGTTACCTACAACCTTAACTTCCTTCCTGCTTACCTGCTGGATTTATTATTGTTGTTTCTCCTGTTACAACCTATTACTACACTTTTTGTATATATAGCTATGTATATTCCATTGAGTACATTATGTTCTTCTTATCCATTGTATCCATAAGATTGTTTTGCTCTTTAATATTGTTAATTTGTCTCTATTCGTATGTATTTGTATGTCTGTTTGGGGCTTTTCCCCTCGGGTCTCCACTGAAAAAGGGTAAATTCTTACCCAGCTGGACCAACCCGGTTAACAAATGCGAAATAAATAAATAAATTAAATAATCAGGGGAAGCCAGCCTTCCTCTGCTAAGAGACAAAGAATTCAGTTGCCTTCAGATTCTACAGACCAGGAGTCCGATGACTCTGACCTTTCTGATTATCAGGACATGCCCTTATCAACCTATGAGGATTCAGATGCAGAGGAATCCATTCCCTCTGCCTCCCCTCTAGAGGATTTCTCTTTTGGTGAAACCTTGCATACTTTAAGAGAGCATTTCCATTGGGAATGCCAAGACTATCTGCAGTCCAAAAAGAGACTCAGGGAATTTTTAGAGCTACCTCAGCACAGGCCTTTAGCTATTCCCCCTGTCCTGGATTGTTTGGATGATGTTTTCATAGAATCCAGTCTTACTCCAGACACGTTACCTCAGGCCCCTAGGAAACCTGACAGGTACTACCGAGTACCTGATTCCCACAAGTTTCTTTTCAAGAATCCTACTGCTGATCCAGAGATCATTTCCCAGGGACCTAAAGGTATTAAGGCTACTACAGCCAAAAATCCTACCCCTTTGGACAGGGATTCCAGAGCTTTAGACAGATGGGTAAGAAGGTATATACCTCTGCAACTCTTGCTATCAGGGCATTGAATTGCCAGTTTCACATGCTGAAGTGCCAGCAACATATTATGGAATTCATAGTCACTGGCTCTGTACTGAGAAGACATGCTTGGCTGAAGGAGCAGACCTTGCCAGATCATGTCAAATCCAAATTACTAGACGCTCCTTTAAAAAAGGACGTTTTGTTTGGCGCCAAAGCAGAAGAAGTTCTTAAAAAGATGGAAGAAAAAGCTAAATCTATGCAAACTATTAAAGAATCCTTACAAGTACAACCATCTCGATTCAGTAGGCATTGCCCTTCAAAACACTGGTCCTTTCCAGCTTCCTCAAGGCCTTCCCAAACAAGACCCAGGGGAAACAGACCACCCAGACTATTGTCTCAGAGTATGCAGAGATCTAAGCAATGGAGTGCTCCCACCCATAAAACAGGGAGTGGTAAGCCACCTCCCTATGAAAAAAGTTCACAATGACTTCTCAATTCTACTTCCCAGCCCTGCCCAATTGCTTGTGCTCCTAGGAGGAAAACTTGCCCTTAATGCAAAAAACTGGATATCCATCACTCAGGACTTATGGGTCCTCAACATTGTATCCAAGGGGTACACATTTTATTTCCATTCACTGCCAACCCCAAGCGGGTTTCCAGACCTTCCTCCAAACCAGTGGGCAGAAGCTCAAAACCAAGTTCTTTCCCTGCTCAATATCAGAGCTATTCAGCTAGTTTCTGTAGAATAAAGGGGTCAGGGTTTCTACTCCAGACTATTCCTGGTACCCAGGAAAAAGGGCTCTTGGCACCTAATCCTGGATCTTTCAATTCTCAACACCTTCCTGGTGGTCCCAAAATTCAAAATGCTTATCCTACAACAGCTTCCCCCTATGCTAGCCAATGATGCCTGGTTAGTCACCCTAGACTTAAAAGAAGCTTATCTGCACATCCCCATCAGGGAATCATGCAGGAAATATCTACGTTTCAGGGCAGGATCTGTGCATTATCAGTTCTCTGCACTTCCCTTTGGCTTATCTACTGCACCCAGGGTACTGACAAAATGCCTGGCTCCAGCCATTGCATACTGCAGACAGAGAAATGTCCAAATTTACCCATACTTGGGCGACTGCCTGATTCAAGCGGACGGCCAGGAATTGCTGCTTCAGCACCTGGCATTTGTAAAAAGACTTCTCACTTCATTGGGGTACACCATCAACAAAAAGAAATCACAACTGGTGTCAAGTCAAAAAATTGTATTCCTGGGAGCAAGCTTGGACACAACTTCCCAGATGGCATTTCTCACTTCAGAAAAATAGGTCTATCTGACAGACTGCTTCAAACAAATGGCCACCAGAACCCAGCTAACTGCAAGAAAAATACTGCAAGCCCTAGGGTTCATGTCCTCATGTATTCTGCTAATTCCATATGCAAGACTGCATATGAGGAAACTTCAATGGTACTTAAAAAGTCTTTGGTGCCAACATTCTCAGGCCATGGAAACAGTCATTCCTATCATACCTTGTCTGAGGGCAGAGTTCCTTTGGTGGGCAGAAGCATGCAACCACAAGAAGGGACTGCATTTTACTCTACCCCATGCTGCCCAAACCCTGACCACAGACGCATCAGACTATGCATGGGGGGCCCACATGGTTGGCAAATGCATTCAGAGCTACTGAAGCCCAAGCCAAATTCTCCTCCATATCAACCAAAAGGAGATGCTAGCTGTACAGAATGCTCTGACAGCTTTCAGATACCTAATCCTTCCAAGACAACTGCTGATAAAAACAGACAACACCACAGTTATATGGTACATAAACAAGCAGGGGGGAACCCATTCTTATCCACTCTGCAGGTTAGCCTCTGTGGAGCACAGCTTTGGATAACCAAGTCCATCTACAAGCTCAATTCCTGCCAGGCAAACAAAATTCACTGGCAGACAACTTAAGCAGAAATCTCCTAGACCCACACAAGTGGAAATTGGAGCCCAGTGCCTTCAACCATCCAGAGGTGAGGGACCCCAGAGGTGGATCTCTTTGCCTCCCCCCCACAACCACCAGTTAAGCAAATTCTGCACCAGGAATCCTCACAGCAGGGCCTGGAAGGTGGATGCTCTATCCTTTCAATGAGAAAACCTCTCAATCTATGCCTTTCCCTCTCTGCCCCTTTTCTCAAGAGTACTACTCAAAATAAAAGAAGACGGGCCAAAGACAATTCTGATTGCCCCAGACTGGCCACACCAGCACTGGTACCCACTCATGTACAGCCTGACAACGGCACCACCCTGGCACCTACACCAGACCCCTACCCTGCTGTCACAGCAGGAGGGACAGATTTTGCATCCACAATTGCAAACCCTAAATCTTGCAGCCTGACTTATTCCTTGAATACTCCACCAACAACCCTAAGTAAACAGGTGCCGGACATCATTCTTGAAGCCAGAAGGCCTAATAAAAGGAAATCCAATGCGGAAAAATGGAAAAGATATTGTTCTTGGATTCGGTATAAAGGAAAGGACACAGCAGAGCCCTCCTTACCTCTAATCCTGCATTACCTAGCAGAGCTACTCCACAGAGGCCTATCCTTCTCCTCCATTAAGATTCATGCCTCTGCCATTTCGTCTCATAACAATACTGAGCCACATCTATTTTCTCACCCTCTCATCAAACAGTTCCTGAGAGGGGCCAACAACTTAAGGCCCCCAAGGAGAGCACCCACCCTTGCTTGGGGCCTTAACTTTGCACTGGAAAAGCTCATGCTTCCCCCTTTTAAACCTGCTGCTTCAGCAGAGTTAAAATTTCTCTCTTGGAAAACAGCCTTGCTTCTAGCCATCACTTCAACTAGAAGAATGTCTGAGCTACAGGCACTGATGGGGGTGGGACCCTTTATTATCTTCCATGCAGACAGGGTTTCCCTCAGGGCTAACCTGTCCTTTATGCCTAAGGTGGTGTCCAGTATAGCCCTGAACCAATCCATCCATTTGCCAACCTTCTTCCCTAACCCTCAGAATAAAGGGGAAAATTCCTGCACTCTTTGGGCATGCACAGACAGCTCAGGTTCTACCTTGACAGGACTAAACCTTTCAGAAAATCTGACCAGCTGCTAGTCAGCTTTGCAACAGGGGCAGAGGGCAAGGCCATTTCTAAACAAACCATTTCCAAATGGATAGCACACTGCATTTATTTCTGCTACAAGCACCATGGAAAACCAACCCCTCAGTTGGTCAGAACACATTCCACTAGGGCTACTTCTACCTCTACAGCATTTCTCAAGGGATTCCCTACCAGGGACATTCTGGAAGCTGCAACCTGGAGTTCTGTACACACCTTCACCAAGCATTACCACCTGCCTATCTTTTCCAAATCCAGAGCAGGATTTGCTACATCAGTCCTGCAAGGCATACTAGCCAGCCCTAACTCTTCTTGACTGCCTTCACCCTTTCTCAGCTTTGGGAATCAACCCAAGTGTGATGACTGCAACAGTGAAACACAAAGAACATAGTACAGTTGTGTACACTTACCATAAATGTAGATGTTCGAATGTATTCACTGCTGCAGTCCTGGTTTCTCTCCCTCCAGCCCCCTGGTTTTCTCTATCTTTCTATCTCTCCTCTTTACGGCTATTCTTAATGGTATTGGCATTTACATTTTACTGGTGGTGGTTTCCACACAATATACTAGTTCCCTGTTTGGGGGCTCCTGACATTTGGGGCAAGAAAATCTGATGTAATGGCGTCGGCAGCCTGTTTTTATACCCCCGACGACCTGATGTCATGGAAGAAGCAACGGCATCCGACGCAGAAATACTTAGACTCTGGTATTCGGGCCAACTGAGGGCCACCTGCAGGCAAATAACCCAAGTGTGATGACTGTCACAGTGAATACACTTGAACATCTGCATTTATGGTAAGTGCACAAAACTGTACTTTTTGAAGGTTCAACTTAAATGTGGCAAAGGTTGCACTCTGTTTAATATGAATAGGCTTGCTTCAGAGATTGCATGTGTTGGGAGATGAATCTATTATGCTAGCATGCTCTGTTTATTTATTTTTGAAGATTTAAATCCTTAGCAAAGTTGATTTTAGTACTGTTAGTTTTGTGAAGGTACGAGATGAAGGAGGGCAGGAATATATAAGATACACAGGCTAGGGATATGGACTCAAGTTTGTTTTGGTAGCTAAAGGTTGTCAGACCTACAATCTTTGTTAAGAGCTTCTGGGGTCTTTCAAGTTGTGTGATATGTTTAAATAAATAGATGCCAAAGGGGACATTGCACTCAATAACTGATCTGATAAGGGATGAGTAGAGAGGTGTGAACACTCCTTTTGATCTAGATGTGATACCTTTAGATATTTGCAGGGTCAGATAGAGGAATGTTTTGACTACTGTACTGTTGCAATATGGTAGTGGAAGGACAGAGAATTGTCAATGAAGGTAGCAAGATCTCTGATGACTGAATCGATCTAGAAAGGGGTTCCTTCTATGCTACAGTCTCTAAATTTAGCAATGTGCATTTTTTAGCATTTAGTTTAAGCCTGTTTTCTTTACATCAGTGTAAAGGCATTACAGTGGCTATTCTTCATACTTCAGGAACATGCCTAGCTGAGAGGCTTAGGGTGAAATGTTTAGGAGAGGCTCTGATAAGATGTATTTGACACTATGATTAAGCATCCAAGGATATTATTGGAGCCCATATAAGCATCCAGAGATATTATCGGAGCATTTAGACATGATATTTTTGGCTTTGGAGAGAGCAGTCAAAACCTGATCTGTTGTAATACTTGGAGGGTGTTGGAATTTCTGTGACTGCAATCAGTGTGAAATTAGCACTACATGTATCTCTTTGCATGTTGGAAATATCCTTTAGGTCATCATAGTTATTGTCATTGTAGATTAGCTCAGAACATTCCTGGATGTTGTTTCTTACTTTCCTGACATAGTTAAAGAACAATTTGTAATTATCATCAGTTTCTAATGCTATTTTCAGTTCATGTGTAACTTCTTACTTTGACTCTCCTATAAGTGATTAGCTCTTTAGTGTTTTTATGAAGTCTTTTAGGTGGCAGACTGCAATTTATGTAGATATTTAGTACATTTTTTTTCTTTACTGTAGAAATTCTTTGTGTGAGTAGACCGCAAAATTGTTTATTTTAAATTTCCCATTATGTTTTGTCCTATTGGGGACTGCTTAATTTATCTTAATACATGTGAGTAAGTCACTGAGGTATATATGGAAGATGTGACTACTTGGGGGGAGGGCAGAGGTATTGTAATGGAATTCTGAAAACTCATCATAGAATTTTAAGAGGTTTTCATTTTTCAAAATCATTAAACTCAGAAGTGTTTGAGGCAGAGGTGTTTTGGTTATGGCAGAGATCGCTGCTCTGTGATTGAAGATTGGATTTGACCAGGATTATAGACAAATTAGGTGGGGTACAATAGAGAGTTACATCTGGTAGATCAAAATCTAGAACACTAGGACCCCGATGGGTAAGTTGATGATTTGTTGCAGGGAGTTTGCATTTATCAGGTTAAGGGACTATTAGGCATGCTTGCCATTAGAGGTGTAAGTCTTTAATTAATAGATGTATAAGTAAATACCAGTAATAAAATATTGTGATTTATAGGCAACTTTATAGAAATTATATGTGGTCATCAGGGGGACATGGACCATAATTCACAGCAGGCAATGAAGTGGTATTTTGTCTTATTTAGGGTGAGCTGGACTTCAGCAGAATCACAGGAACCTGCCTGACGATAACAGGGTCTCTTACAAATACTCACACTTCCCTGTAGCTACTTTAGAGTCTGAAAGTGTGATTAGTGCTGAATCTTGGTACTATGGGAGTGCTATCTTTACAATTACGCCACACCTGTTACTACAAAAGTTTGGATGTTTTCAAGTTTCAGGAGAGCATTGAGGTCAGCCATCTTATTATTTAGTCTTCTGGCACTTAGTAAAACCACCATGATATAGTCAGGATCTACTGGGGTGTTTTTTATTACACTGAGATGGTCAGAAGTTGGTCATTCCCTAAAAAAGGTAATATAGGGGAACAACAGTATTGGCCAATATGCAGAAGCCATGGCACAAAAGTTGCAGGGCATCCTTTGCAAAGTATGTAGGCCTGTCAAACATCTGGTCCCAAGCTGACATACATTGGACACCCTACAAAATGATACTTGACAGTTGGCAGCTGCATCTTTTTGCAGATTTTTCTGTTATACTATTAGCCCTAACAAAGATTACTTGAAGTAATGTTGCAGTTTGTCTCAGTGGGCCACTCATGGTTAATATTTGTTAAATAAATAAATATGCACATACTTAAACCAAACAGTGGTACTGAAATCTGTCATATATGTGTATAAAATATCAAGTGTTTCACAACAAAGTTTAAGTCAGAGGACAAAAAATGTTAAAGAATTGTAAATTCACACAGTCATATGGCTGCTAGGGATGTAATGTGGCCATAAAACAAGCTAGTAATAAACTACAAAAAGAAACTGCATCACACAAGGATATCCAAACATTCAAATAAAATATTTACTGAAAGAACTGTAAACATTTATATAAAATTACTTAGATTTAGAGAAGTTTCCCTTAAATGTACTTTTTGCTGTTTATGATTTATAGTAAACTGGATATTTTAGTCAAATGCTTTCTTGTATGTCAATGGCGTGTAGTTGTGACTGTAACAGAAATGCAGCAGATGTAGTACATAGAACACTTCTTTCTCTTTCAACTGGTTTCCCCATCAGAAAAACAAAGCAGTTGATTTATGGATGCAAATGTAAATAGAAAAAGACATAAATCAAAACCAATCAAATTTTGCATTGTCTGACACAGGAGAGGCCTGATGCTATTAGGAACAGGTAGCAATTTACATGGGGAACTTCACAAAGCTCCTGGAGTTTAATTGCCAGCTGACAGTGCTTAGCTAGTATAAAAATGCCTTGCATTTCTCTGTCCTATCTCATCAATGCAAATCACAACAGTAGGAGATAGAATTTTTCTTTTGTGCAGTTCAGTCTATGAGAGTGGAGTCAGAGCTTTTATTAGGAAGATAAGCAAGTGTTGTGACTTTTTAGTAATATACTTGGTCATAGACAGTGTGCCCTAGTAAGTCAAAAATTAATGGGTGAGCTGCATACTACATTTCATATGCATTTTAGCATTTTGGAGTTATTATACACATGCTCCACCCATCTGTCTTGCTCATCTGTTGCTGCTGCTGTCACGATCTGTCGTGGTTTGTTTATCTGATGTTGATGTGAATCATAATAAATCAGCTGAGCATTAACTGTAGTGTATGAGGTAGAATCATTGAGTACACCAGGCACAGTGTTTTCCGTGATGTTTGATCCAGGCTTTTTGACAGACTGAAGAAGCTAAAGAGGGCATTGGGATAATCTTATTCATTCAGTGACATTGAGAATTAGCAGAAACTGGAAATAGTTTGATATTTAACTGACTCACTTTATTACTATGGTTTATTCATTTTAAATGATTTTTATTAATGTTTAAATGATAGCTACATGTGTGCAGTCCCTATAGGTGGACCAAAAATGAGCTTACTTAATAGTTTGCACCTAATTTGCCATATTAAAATAATGTATTTGAAACTTAAAAGTATTCAGCAAAACTGAATATGACTAACAGATTAAGCAATTTATGTCACCCAACCCGCAGTCTTTTATCAATATAAATTTTTATTGAGAAGACCTTTATAACCCATAGCACAGATGAAACAGAAGTATGTACATATATGTTTTCCTTCTTTCTTTCTGTATTTGACATTTGTTTACCAGGAAAGATTAGTCAAAGGCCAAAAACAGCGGACACAGAAATAATAACATTACAGTAAATCAGTCTGAATAAATACTACAACAGTAACATTTTTCTAAGATGGATTAATAACATTTACAGTGTGTACACCATAAAATAAAGTGTAGATAAAGGTGAACTATGACAAGGGGTTTATGCCCATGACTAAGTAAGAGTAGAGGGAGATAAAAACACAATAGCATATGAAAAATGTCATACTTGTTCAACAGATTAAATAATTTGCAAGTAGTTAGGGTAAAGATAGTTTTAATAGTTAGAGGAAGGGAATTCCAAGCTTTTTCTACTGTGTATAAGTATAGGCTTTGACAAGAGGAGTTGGATGGTTTAAGTATGGAGAGAAGTTGTTTATCTTTGGATTTGTGAGTTCTTTCATGTGTGTCTAGGTTGAATAATGTATTAATAGCTGGACATACTAAGGCTTTGTAAATGATATTGTGTACTGTTATAAGGAGGCAAGACGAGTGGGAAGTCTGAGCCATTGAAGGGTGTGTAGAGATTTACTGTGGTGTATGGTGGAATTTGCACTGGTGACGAACTTGGCAATTTTGTTATAGCAGCTTTCAAGTTTAGTTTTTAGGGAAGACTGTAATTTAGTCAGAATAGGGGCACCATAGAGTAGAGAGGGTAGAAGGTAGGATTTGGCTAGGGTCAGTTTGGTTGGGGTATTTGGGAAAAGTATGTTTCTATATAGCATGCCAAGTTTCTGGTATTTTTTATGTTGCTTTGGATTCTGTCTTCTCTACACATACTAGCAGGTGATTTCAAAAAATGATTTATTTCGGCTATCTGATTTCCATTTATGAGCAGGTACCCAATCTAAATAGTACAACAGATGGTCAAAATTACCAAATAATACAAATGATAGCAAAATGGTTCTTAAACCTAGTGTGTTTTTCAACAAGATAGCTGCTACCTGCCTGTTTTTTCTCTTTTTTGTAAGCCTCTATCACAGGGTTTCTTAACACCAATTCAATCACTTCTCCTGTGCCTGTTTCCTCTCTTTTTATCACTGTTGAGTGTGTTCCTTCCTTTTTTATCACTATTGAGTGTGTTCCTCTCTTTTTATCACTATTGAGTGTGTCCCTCTCTTTTTATCACTATTGAGTGTGTTCCTCAGTTTTATCGCTATTGAGTGTGTTCCTCTGTTCTTATCACTATTGAGTGTGTCCCTCTCTTTTTATCACTATTGAGTGTGTCCCTCTCTTTTTATCACTATTGAGTGTGTCCCTCTCTTTTTATCACTATTGAGTGTGTTCCTCAGTTTTATCGCTATTGAGTGTGTTCCTCTGTTCTTATCACTATTGAGTGTGTCCCTCTCTTTTTATCACTATTGAGTGTGTCCCTCTCTTTTTATCACTATTGAGTGTGTTCCTCCCTTTTCATCACTATTGAGTGTGTTCCTCTGTTCTTATCACTATTGAGTGTGTTCCTCTCTTTTTATCACTATTGAGTGTGTCCCTCTCTTTTTATCACTATTGAGTGTGTCCCTCTCGTTTTATCACTATTGAGTGTGTTCCTCCCTTTTCATCACTATTGAGTGTGTTCCTTCCTTTTCTCCTTATACTACTTATGCCCCACAACTCCTTACTTTGCCAAGACCTTCAGAGTTTGTTGCTTTACAAAGAAGTTGCATACATGATGTTTTGGCTGCCCTTTCTGAAGAAAAACTGGAGTGGAATTACCTTCTTAGACTTTCTTTATGCCTTCTTCCCAACAGCAGATTCCCTTGCTTAACTACTGCTTCCTCTGAGATCAGTGAAACGTACCCCAGTTCATTTATGGATCTCCTTTACCTTTCTCCTTATCCTCCCATTCCACTCTTCCCACTCTGCCCCCCCTTCCTGCTGCTGGTATTCCTTTTTACAGTCTGACTACTGCTTTACAACACTTTTCTGTTATGTTAGCCATAGAGCTGAGGGGATTTTCAGTGGCAAACAATGAAACTTTTTACCTTGCCTGCCCCAATAATACTTCTGTCCACTTTGTAATATACCATTCCCCTGTGTCATAATCCATACCTGTGAAGGACCATCACCCACCTGAACATATTTCCTGTGTATCTTCCAGCACATGTCTCATACACTCTCCCCCTCCATTATATTCATTTTCTGGCAAGTACTACTACATATGCATTTCCCCAGTAACTCACCAACATTCTGCCACTTGGATTCTCCTCTATCTGCAGAAGACTCCTTGGTGTTAGGCACCTGAGAGGTGGGGTGGGGTGGGGGATACAAGAACTGTAGCTAACAGTCATATTTTTTATTTGTATCTTTTTTGCCTCCAGGCCTGCAGATCATTGAGTCATCCTCCTACTGGCTTGAGCCCATTATTTCCACTATGCAGAGTATTAGCTAAAGGAGATGAGATCCATCAGGAAGGAAATATCAGTTAGGCAGCCATGAGAGGTATTTTGCACTCTCAGCAGCATCCTAGCAATGAGAACATTTATTAATGTAACCACCTCTCCTGCTGGTGACATGGGCGCTTGCATCACTGCAACTACCACCTACGCTTCTATATCATGCATGTGTGCATGATCCTTCACATGCAGCTGACAAGGTCTACCATCACTGATTTGGGTGGCCACACCCACATCTGCCTATGGCCCAGCCCCATTCAGGAAAGCTGACTCCATTTATAGGCCAAAGCTAGACCATCTGTGGAGTAGTGAGGAGTAAGTGGTCCATTGCCCACTGGCCCTGACCTCTCTCAAGACTGGCACTCCCACTCTTCCCCACCTTCACAGTCAAGCACCTGAGGCAGTATTCAGTCATGTGTTACATGGGCTGTAATCATGGCCTTATTCTTCTGTACCATCAGCACAAGCTTAACTATCAGCCATAATTAGAAATAACCCTCCTAAGCTCCCTAAACATCAGTCGGTCCCTTCCCATATTCTTTCCTCCTGTCAGTGCCCACATTGTTTTCAATGTGTCCCATAATCAAGCCGTCTACTCCTTCAAATCCTTTCTCCTATGCCTGACAAATTCTTCCCAACCTACCTTGCTTTCCACTGTAGTAGTATTTCCCACATGTATTACTTCTACTGTTTCTAGCCTGTCACCATGTATTATGACAAAATTTTAGCTCATTTGCTTTTGTGTTGTATTCAGTGACTGCCATTCCTAGAACTGGTTCTATTTGTGACTTGAGCAACTGTTACTAACTAAATAATTTAGGGGGAGACAAACTTTTAATTGCAAAATCTAAGAATTAAGTCATCACCGCGGTGGTGGTGCTGCAGTAGCATTGTCGCCTCACAGTAAGACGCTGTCCGGTTCGATTCTCAGCTAGAGCGTCTTCTTCGTGGAGACATGTGTGAATGGGCGTACCTTCATTGAAGGTTGTGCATCAGGGCTGGTAACTCAGCACGTAAAAATCAACTACCAATCATTAGCGGACCGGAGTTCCGCTGTGGTGACCCCTAACCGGGAAAAGCTGAAAGACACAACAACAACATTGTAGAGTACAGGCCACTACCTTTATGGAGCTTTCATTTTGTTTCTTGGCATACGGATGAAAAAAAAATTAAGATCTGTTGTTGTCAGTTTTCATTTTTCCTTAACCCGCGGGTTTGGTTCCCGATTCATGGAACTGATTTGTCCACTACAATAGCTCGTGGCAACCAAAAACTATCAAGCTTGTCTCTTACCCACAATACACTTATCTCATTACCTCAGATCTCGTTTGCTGCTTTGCGAGTTAGACACGGATCCATTTACTCTCAAGCCAAATAAGTGAAATACATTTTTTTCCTATACTTTCTTCAATTTCTTCACTGTTTTTCATAAATGAACCCTTACCCTTCTATTTTTCTCATACAAAAGTATACTTTGATACTCTCGTTATTATCCATTCTTCTTTACTGTTCTGTGTTTCTTAATTTTCTGTTTCCTCTACACATTGCGTAGTTCTTGAATATCATTGTTGATATTCCTTCTTTCCTTCTCCCCTTTCCTTTTCAAAACAAAAAAAAGTCACCTTTCTTTCACCCTTCCTTCTCAGCTCATCTCTCCTTACTTCCTTGTTGAGAGTGTGTGCGGGTATGTGGTGCTTGGTATTTTCAGCATGGCAGATAAGGACAAAGGCCCACCAGGTATCAAACTCTGTGAGAAGTGTGGTCACAAAATTCCTTACTCAGACACACATTCTCTATGCGTGTATTGTTTGGACCCCCTCCATTTTCAGGAGGACTGCTTCATCTGACACTTCTTCAGTCACAGAGCTTTGGTGGAGAGAAAAAATAAATTGATACTGAAAAGCCTTCTTCCCTCCTCTTTTAGGGAGGCCATATCTGAAACAACTTCATTATCAAAGGGAAAATCTAAAAGTAAATCAGACCTTCCTAGTTCTTTCTTTTCCTCCTCCAAGGTCTCAGAGAAGGCAATGAAGAGAAGTTCATTGGTTCCGACTTCTTTGTCAGCTCACAGCTCAAAAAAGGCAAGAGTTACAGTTCTATCTCCTCCTACGGAGCCAATTACCAGATTGTCCATACGTTTGACTGCTTCTTTGGAACCAACAGTAATTACTTCCAAACTATCTGGAGATATACAGAGCTAATTATATTTTTCTGGCACTTCAGACTTGTATACTGTTAATGGTTGTTTGACTAATTTTATATCATTGCTGTCTGACTTCAGAGTTGTGCACTGTTATTTTTGTTTCACTGTATAGTTTTTCAGATCACTGCTGAAGGTGTTTTTTCCCCTCCCCCTATTTCTCTGTGTCTTAAGTTGGTATAACTGGTTTTACATCCTGTGTGTTATCTGACTATCTCAAGGATTACTTGCATAAAATTAGACCCTCTTAGTAACAGCCTGCATATCATTGCTGGAGCCTTCCTGTGTCCTCACAGAGTGCTCTTCAAACTATCTGGAGATATACAGAGCTAAGTATATTTTTCTGGCACTTCAGAGTTGTGTACTGTTAATTGTTGTTTGACTAATTTTATATCATTGCTGGCTGACTTCAGAGTTGTGCACTGTGATTTTTGCTTCACTGTATAGTTTTTCAGATCTCTGCTGAAGGTGTTGGTCCACCCTCCCTATTTCTGTCTTGGAGCTTTTGCAGTTGCCCGCCCCCACTGTAGATTTAATCTGGGACACTCCCCCCGTCCCATCTCTTTACCTTATTCTACCTAATAGACTCCTTCTGCACTTGTTTTAGTAATTTTTAATTTAATTGCATTTTTTTAAACTGTTTGGTCTAACATTGCTACATACTCGTGTGCTAGCTTGCACTGCATTTGAATTGTTTTTACTGCTGTTTTTGCTACTTTTCTGTGTGTGTGTATATATATATATATATATATATATATATATATATAATCTAAGCCTGCTTCCTACCTTTCCTGTAACTAGTGTAGTCCAGATTCAGATTTGCTGTATCCAGGACTGTATGTAAGCTTCTGAGTCCCCCCAAGCTTTCTGTGTTGGAGGGAAGCCTTCTAGCTTATCAGTGGGAGTGGTAAGCACTAGGTAACCTATCTACCACATAAGGAGTGGTTCTGGCCCAGAAATTGTAGTTACTGGCCGTTTGGACAGCTTTTTCCTTCTCTCTCAACTTTCTGATTTAAAAGCCCGCATTTGCAATCATTTCCCCCCTTTCCTGTAACTAGTTTAGTCTAGATACAGATTCTTAGTTTCAGCACTTGAATTTGCTTATTCGTGATCAGCACTTGTTCAGAACTTGTTGTAAGCACTAAATAACCTACTAATTACTACAGCACTCAACCTTCCTCATTACCTAGAGGAAAACAGTTTTGGTACTTACTTTCCTCACTTGCTTAGAGAAAAACAGCTCTTGTACTCACTTTCCTCACTTATCTAGAGGAAAATAGTTTTTTATTCAGGCATGTCCAAGGGTCAGCTCCCAGTGTTCTCTCCTGTCTATCTGATGAATCTGGGCATCTTGGGGTAATATAGAAATTGCCTCATGTACACAGACAACCCTCTCCTCCTACCACCCAACACTACAAACTGTGAGAGATGCACTTATCTAGCCAAACTGGAGGTAAAGCTCTCTCCAACCAAGACTGAACTTGACAGTCAAGAGGAGAAGGTAAACACTTGCACCACACCATGCTCATCACAGTCTCACTAAATCTACACCACCAAAATCCACACATAGAAACACAAAAACATTTGCGGAGGCTCTCAATAATAATCTGCTCAAGCAACAGAGACCTCCAAACCAGAAATGCAAGCAACCTCCACCCCCCAACACAACCCAAATGACGCATAGCCCTCAGACTCAGTGTGCCACTCAACCACAGCCAATAAGGCAAAAAACAACGTACCCAACACAGTAGTCATAGGTGACTCTATAGTCAGGCACACAGATGTCCCACTCACCAGGCTAAACAAGGAGAAGGTTACTGCCAGCTGCCTGTTGGGTGCCAGGATCCGCCACATAACCCACGCACTCAGGTCACTCCACAACAAGTACAAATATGACTCTGTCATTGTCCATGTTGGTGTGAGCGACCTGAGACGTACCTCCCTGGACTACATGAAAAGAGACATGGAAGAGCTCTCCAATCTTGTAGCACAGGCAGGTATGACCCTAGCCCTGAGTAGCATTGTGCCATCACCCAGAATGATGCTGCAGTACAAGGACAAAATGATTGACTTCAACAATTGGCTAAGCTTCTGGTGTCATTCTAAAGGGATCCAGTATCTGTCTGCCTGGGATGACATGGTTGACAGACCACGATGCTTTGCCAGAGATGGCCTGCACTTGTCACCCCTGGGATTCTGAATACTGGCTAAGTTTCTTGCTGCCCCTATAGTGCCTTTTTTAGGCAAGGTTCAAATGACAAATTCACCACCGTAAAGGAACAGACAAGCAAAAACTGAGGGTGATGCTACTCAATGCTAGAAGTCTAAATCTCAAAATGCACTCACTCGAGGCACTCCTTAAAATGGAGAACATCGATATCTGTGCAGTGACGGAGACCTGGTTCAAGGCTCCAGAGAGCACCCCTGCACTACCAGGTTATAACTCATACCACACTTTTCGGCTATGTAACCTGGACCGGAACACCAAAGGCGGAGGTGTGTCCATATTCATTAAGGATATCCACACCTCCAGGCTAGTTGCTCAGCATAATGCAGCCGAGGTTATCCAAGTGCAACTAACTCTGGGCAAAACTGCAATCCAAATTGTAGTTTGCTACAGATCCCCTACCATGCCCCAGGATTCCCACTCGTCTTTTCTTGATGTACTGGAAAATATTAGGGTTCAACCAAACACCCTAATAATGGGTGATTTCAACTACCTCACCATTAAATGGGAAAACTACTCATGTACCAACTCCTTCACTCAACGCTTTCTGGAATTCATAAACTCCAATGCCCTGGATCAACTTATCCATACCCCCAACAGGGGCAACAATATCCTAGATCTAGTCATTACCAACATGAGTGACCAGTGTTCCACACCTGAAGTCAATGCCTTATTGGTCCGATCCAACCATAAGTTAATTACCCTAGATGTCCACATCCTGCCCCCACCCCCATTAAGGAAACCATGGTAAAAGATTTCTCCAAAGCCAACTTCATGCTTCTTAAGACAGAAGTGGTGAACTTCATGACACCCATGCAGATGGACAATACAGTTACGACTATGGAATCCTACACAATTGCACTTTATAAGCACTTACATGAATGCATGGATCATGCTATCCCAAACAGAACCAAGACACTATCCTCCAAAAAAAGGAAGCCAATCTGATGGTCCCCTGCTATAAACAAACTGTACAACAGAAGGAAGAAACTGTTGCAAAAGAGAGTAAAATCCCATGAGTGGAAGAGCTCCCTGGTCAGCCTCAGTAAGAAGCTGTAATCCCTGATATAATCCTCCAAAGCTAGTTATGAAAACAAAATCGCCACTGATTCTAAAGACAATCACAAAGCATTCTATAGCTGTGTCAAGAATCTCAATGACAACACTCAGATCTGCTCTGAGTTGCAGCACAATGGCTCTAAATATACAGACCCAACTGATATTGCCATCCTGGCAGATAGGTTCAGTGCTAACTTTACCCCCCTCTCACCCCTAAAGAGCCCATCTCTATACTAGAAGAATGCAAAGTTCCTGTAATCACGGCTGCACAGGTAAAAACCACACTCTCCAAAACCAAGAACACAGCATCCATGGGACCAGACAACATCCCAGGCTGCATTCTACACAAACTACAGAATGAACTGGCACCCCACCTAAGTACCATGTTCAATCATAGCCTCACCTCAGGCTTTGTGCCTGTTGAATGGCACACAGCGACGGTTATCCCACTCCACAAGGGGGGAGCCATCACGGACCCCGGGAACTACCGCCCCATTAGCCTGATGAGCCTGGTCTGCAAGGCCATGGAACGTATCATCATGGAACATATAAACAAAGACATTGGTAATCTCCAAACTCTGAACTCCACCCAGTTCGGGTTTGCAAAAGGCAGATCATGTCTCCTAAACCTGATAGACTTCTTTGAAGCAGTCACCAAAGTCGTAGTCGAGGGTAAGGTGTTTCACATAGCCTATCTAGATCTTGCCAAGGCTTTCGACACCATCCCCCACTCTGGAATTATAGATAAACTCACTAAACTAGGTATAAATTCCTGTGTCACAAGATGGGTTGCCAACTGGCTCACTGACAGAACCCACACTTGAAAGCAGCAGACTCCAAATCCGACTTCAGACCAGTGACAAGTGGAGTACCACAGGGTTCAGTCCTGGGTCCTCTCCTGTTTGGTATCTACTTCTCTGAAGTACAGGCTAACACAGAAGGTCTTTGGCTAATGAAGTTCGCAGATGACTGCAAACTAGGAGCCATAATCGAAACTCCTAACGATGTGGACATCCTACAAAAGGGCCTCACTGAGACAAATGCCTGGTGTCAAAGCCATGGCCTCAAGCTCAATGCCAAAAAGTGCATTGTCATCCCCTTTGGTAAAAACTCTGTACCCATGAACTACAACATAGGCGGTAGTCTACTTAACACCAAAAGTGTGATAGGAGACCTTGGGACACAGGTGGACAATAGTATCTCCTTTGATAATTACATCGCCACAGTAGTCAGGAAATCCTTCTACGTGGCACACCTAATCAAAAAAGGTTTCTCATACAGAAAAAAAGAGGTCATTGTTCCCCACTACTCATCACTCATTAGACCCATTATAGAGTACAACGCCCCTTTTAGTATGTACCTCACAAGACATCTACAACAACTGGAAAGGCCGCAGAAATACCTCACAAAGAGGATTACCGGCCTCAAACAGATGCCTTACGCAGACTGTCTCAAAAAACTACAGCTTTACTCCGTCGCATATCGCCTACTCAGAGGTGATCTCTGCCTAACATACAAAACTATGTCAAACCCAGTGCTGTTGGACATGCTCCACTTAAAGAAATCCCAATCCCTCTCAGCTACACGCTCTAGGGACCTAAACCTTATCACCACAATAAACAGAACATGCTGGTGGGATAGATTCCTGTCCCAGAGACTTCCCATATTCTGGAATAAACTACCTATCTATATCAAACAAAGCTCCTCATTAGCACTCTTCAAGAAAAATCTTGATGACTGGATGGGAAATAGGAAATTCACCCCAGGGATCACTTCCATGGCTCTGCTCGACAGTGGCACAGGAAAATAATTTTCTTGGGTGGCAAAAGCCAGGGTACCTTTTTGGCTGGACTTGTATATGCTCCAGGGCTGATAGCCTAGTACCTACCTATGAACTTATGAAACCTTTTTCAGGCAGTCTCTGTTTTCCATTTTTGGAGGGGCCCAGGTCACTGTCTGTTATATCCTCCCATTCTTTTAGAAGACTTAATGAGGGCAACGTGGAGAGATTAGTGAGGAAAATCCTCTGGGCACAAGGTGTGACAGGGAACACCTTAGTTCCTACCAACACAGGTCAGGGTATGCAGTCTTCAATTCACCCTCCTTTACTTCCTCCTCTAACTTCCAATGAAGCTTCAGAGACTTTGGTTTCAGGCTGTCTGGTGCTGACTGCATCAGATCCAAACATATCTTTACCTGCGGACCCGATGATTGCTCTGAGTACTTTCACTTCAGTCATAACTGGAGACTTCTCAGAGCTGTGTCTGTCCAGTTCCAAGGTGCTTGAGTCAACTCCTATTTTTTCTGAGCCTTCTCTATACCACGGAGCTTTAGCACAGATCTGCTTGGCTCTGGCTTCTGCCTTGGGAGGCATTTCCTCAGGGTAGGGAGAGACTACAGCTCCAAGGTCCTCCCTCTTGGATATGGAGTCCTTTCCTTTCCTGAGTGGATCTGCTTTCAAGGCAATGGAGAGAGCCATGTCTGCAACAGTTAGTCAGTTCCTTCCCTCTCAGAACAGCCAACTCTGTCACATTTTTGTTCAGAACCTCAACCATTGCCAGCCCCGGGACAGAGAGTACCAAAGCCTCAGGTTTCCCCCTCTTCTTCTGTTACCTCCCTAGACCACCCCACTGAGGAGGACCCTAGGAAGAAGAAGTGCAAGAGGAATCACTTGGATTCTCCGGAAGAAACTATCACAGAAGACACAAATTTCGATGAGGGCAAAGGATCCCCAAGGTCACTTCCTGATGATGTCTCATTTGGAGACATCCTAGAAATCCTTAAGCAGAGAGGTGATTGGAAGTCCATCAATCCTTTGTCTAAGGTACCATGTACCTGCAAGCCTTTGGTACCTACCTGTCTACTTCCTGAGTAACTCTGCTCGCCAATGAGCTCATTGAGTTGATCTCTCAGAGGGTATGGAAGGCCCCTGATTCCACTGAGCTGGTCCTCTGGAGGCCAGACAAAATTATCACTGTCACCGAGGATAAGCCATTCTGGACAAAAGTTTTGCGATGCCATGGTCATGGCAGCAGCCACAAAAAGGAAGTAGCAGAGTAAAGTTTTTCTATCCATCCTCCCGACAAGGAGTCTCGGATGATGGATGGATTTGGGAAGTGAGTTTATGCATCAACAACCTTTGCCTTATGGTCCTTGAAATACCTGGCACATTTCACTAGACTACAGAGGGATTTAATTAAAGAACTTTCAGATACCCTCTCAGGAACCATTTCTGAAGAGGTTCAGGAGTCTGTTACCTCTCAGTTGGCCACCCTAAATTCTATTTCTCTCTCTTCCATGAGGCTTATTTCACATGTAGCTGAAGGAACAACCAGAGCAGCGGGTTCAGGTATTGCCATAAGGAAACACACTTGGATGTTCTTATGTAATTTTGCGAAGCCCTTTAAGTCTTTGTTTGTCAGTACTCCTTTGATGTCATGTCCTTATTAGGCCCTAAAGTTAAAGACACATTGACCAGGTGTGAGAAAGATGGGAAAACCTTTCTGGTGTGGGATATGTTTTTCCACTCCTCAAAGATCCTTTTCAAGGAATCAATGCAACAGTGAGAAAATGTGGTTCAGGAAATCTCAAGGGTCTCCTCAAAACAAACTTGGTGGTAGTTCCCCCAAG
This sequence comes from Protopterus annectens, assembly GCF_019279795.1. NCBI lineage: Eukaryota > Metazoa > Chordata > Ceratodontiformes > Protopteridae > Protopterus > Protopterus annectens. Next base: position 603,197,846 of record NC_056732.1, read on the forward strand.
GGCAGAGGGAGAAAGTCTAATGGAAGACACCACCATCACGGCAGAGGTGGTCTGCAAAACAAAGGGTACAGGGATTCCTTCTTTGGTAGACCCTTTCAGCACTCCTGAAAGGAGGCCCAATTCTCTTCCTCTGGAGACAGGCGGGGGTCACTGGTTCCTGCATCAGAGAGCCTGGCTACAGATAACTTCCGATACATAGGTGCAGAGAATAATATCCAGAGGCTATATTATACCATTTTCTTTTCCTTCGTCCACTTGCAAGAAAATTCCAGATGTTCCACTCAGTCAGAGGGAACAAGCAGCACTACAAATACAACAGCTGCTAGAAAAAAAAGAGTCATCCAAGAGGTCCCACCAGACCAGAGATAATCCAAAATTTACTCAAGGTTCTTTTTACTGACAAAAAAGACAGGGGACTGGTAACCGATTTTGGATCTCAGCAGTTTAAACAAATCAGTTTGGTGAACCAAATTCCAGATGGTCATGGTTCAGTCCATTCTTTCTTATTTGGAATAGGATGACTGGATGTGCTCGATAGACCTTCAGGATGTGTACTACCACATAAAGATGCACAGGTGATCCAGGAGGTTCTTGCTCTTACGGCTGAGAGGCAGTCACTACCAGTTCAGTGTACTGCCCTTTGGCTTCACAGCAGCCTTGAGAGTGTTCACCAAGTGCATAGCAGTACTACTGATGATGAGATACTACCTCAAGGATATAATATTCACTGGTTAGACTGCACTACAAGTTAAGGAGGTGGGATAGCAGTCCTTTACAAAAATACTCTAACTGTTAATAGAGGCACCATTCAACCACCCCAGTTCAATAATGCAGAACTCCTCATAACCAAACTACAGATTAACCAGAACAAATGCTTGAACACCATCTGTGCATGCATTCCACCAGGCAACAACTTAAATACCCGAGAGGATATCCTTTACTGGTTATCCACTACCTATCCCCAAGAAACCATAGTTCTTGGTGACTTCAATACTGACTGGTACCCCTGCTCCTCTGAACCCCCCCCCTCACTCCTATAAACTTATCTGGGTTTAAACAGACCATAACCTCTCCCACTAGGATAAACAAACCGACCAACAGGGAAAGTATCCTAGACTGTATCCTAGTTAATAATCAACCCCAAATATACACAGCTGGCACTCTCCCTGAAGACCTTAGCAACCACTTACTAACCTATATCATAAAACATAAGGCAGGAAACCCTCACCAGACCAAATATAAAACACTTAGAAACAGGAAAAACTTTGACACTGCTATATTCCTAAACAAATTAAAAGCAGTTGACTGGTCAAAACTGAGAAATCTACCATTAGAAGAAGCTATAGCTCAATTTAATACTAAATTCCTACGTATCCTTTATTCCCATGCTCCGGCACGCACAATAAAATCTAGATCAAACACAGCACCATGACTCATAAAAGACACCAAATCTAAAATCAAAACTAGAAACAGAGCCTGGGCCAGCTGGAGAACAGCTAAAGCCCCACTTGACCATCTAAAATATCGTCAACTCAGGGATGATACTAAAAAATCTATTTTACTAGATAAAGAAAGATTCTACCAAAATCTCCTACAAAAACACCAAAACAACCCTCAAAAGTTCTGGGCAGGCTTAAATCAACTAGTTAATCCAGGTCATTCTACCACCCTAACCCCGGCTAACCACACCCATAGTTCCCCAGAAACCATAGCTGGCGCTTACAATAACTTTTTCACTGAAACAATCCAATCCCTAGCAAATCAACTAACCCCCACAAACTTAAACCACACCCTAATCTACACACTAATCACCCCCAATTTAGCTTCCAACTGATATCCACTAGTTTTATCAAAACACTCATAAAAAAACTAAAACCTACCACCCTCGCTGCTGACCTCCTCCCTGCAGAGTACCTCCAAATAGCTGCAGATGCCAGTGCATATCCCATATCTATACTTATCAATAGAACCTTATCCAAAAGCACTATCCCCTTCCTCTGGAAAATATCCCACGTCATCCCACTCCATAAAGGTGGTAGTTCTACAGACATATCCAACTATAGACCCATTGCCATTCTTTTCCCACTAGCCAAAATAATGGAGAAATGTGTACAAGAGCAACTAATGCAATACCTTACACAGAATAACTTACTATCCAACTCCCAGCATGGTTTCAGGCCAAACCACAGCATCACCTCAGTCCTCCTTTCCTTTACTACTGCCATAAACCAAAACAGGAATAACAATAGGCTAACCTCCGCCCTCTTTCTTGACCTATCAAGAGCCTTTGACATGGTCAACCATGAACTTCTCATTCTTTCTCTAAAATGTATTTCCCTCAATAAGCATGCAATCCAGTCGTTTCAGTCCTACCTGACTGGTAGACAACAGGCAGTACTATGGCAGGGCAAACCCTCCAGCCAGTTACCTCTCACACTTGGTGTCCCTCGAGGCTCCATACTAGGTCCACTACTCTTCTCTATTTTTATCAACAACCTTTACACTGCTATCCCTAAAGCTACCTGTATTCAATATGCAGATGATTCCACTCTGATCTGCTCAGCCACCTCCCCATCCAAACTGCAAATCCTAACCCAAAATACATTTAACACCATTGAGAACTGGCTTACCAACCAATGCCTACTGCTGAACCCCAATGAAACTAAACTTCTACTCTTCACCCCCACTAGTAGATCTACCACACTTTCATTCTCTGTCACATCCAACAATGGTACCACTATCTCCCTTGAAACTTGGATCACTGTATAGAAACAAGACATTTTTAACCCCACTTGCTAGGACTGCAATTGCTCGGTCACACCTACTCTCTACTCTTTTATATGCTTCGCCTGTACTCTCAAACCTCAACAAATCCAAACTAGGAAAGCTGTCCCATAGCTACAACCATATTGCCAGATTTGCCACTGGCTCTACCTATAGAACCCACCACTGCCAGAACCTGAAACAACTGGAGTGGCTAGAACTGCCCAGCTTAATTCAATTCAATCAACTCTTAATAGCACACAAAATTCTGTACCACCCTGAGAATACCCCCTCACTTATAATTATTATTAAGCCATATAGCAACCTGAGATCCCTACGGTCAGCTAACAAACTACTGGTCCAAACCCACAAAGCTAATAACTCTGCTGGTGAATCCCTGTTTGCTAACTTTGTTGGCAAAACCTGGAATTCATTGCCAAACTTCATTGCCCTACAATCCTCCAAAAGTCTCTTAAAAAAAAACTTCAAACAGTATCTCTGGCTTTGCCCATGTACCGACCCTGATTAAGTTATAAACTGAAAGCATAATCTGTAAATATCATAACATGTAACCACCTCACCAAGCTCTGCATCTAATCTGACGTCTCTTGCTTTTAATTGCGTCTGTCCATGAGAATTGTGAGTCCCTACTAGGGACTACTACTTGCTTTTAATTGTGTCTGTCCATGAGAATTGTGAGTCCCTACTAGGGAACACTACTAAACCATTGTACATAATCACTTTGTTTTATATTTTCTAATGTTACCTAACTTCTTATGTAATCTATGTAAGTTTGTCTATTTGGAGCTTTTCTCCCCGGGCCTCCACTGAAAATGGACATGTATCCAGTCAGACTATCCTGGTAAACAAATGTAAAATAAAAATAAATAAATAAATAACAGCTCACTTGAGACTGCAAGGATTCTGAGTGTTTCCATATTTGGATGACTGGCTCATCATCGCTACGACCAGGCATTGACTGTTAGAGGAAAGAGAAAACGTTTTCCAAACATGCTCTTACCTGGGCATAACCATAAATTATGAAAAATCTCACCTCGAGCTAATGCAAACATTGGATTTCATAGGGGCTTCTTTAAACACAAAGACCACGATAGCCTTCCTTCCCCCCAAAAGACTGAAAACAATACGATTTCAAGTAGTGAAAGTAATCAACAGCAATATAGTATGAGCAAGATTAGTTCTTCTGGCAGTGGAGACCATGGCAGCATCTATAACGCTCATCCTCTTGGCCAGATTTCACATGAGAATTTTACAATGGCTGCTTGCAGCACAATGGTCCATGGTATATCAACCAATGTCAGTGCCAATTGCAATCACCAGTGTATGCAAAAGAGATCTCATGTGGTGGGTTCAGTCGGATCAAATTTTATAGGGCCATCCATTCATTCCCCCTCAAGACCACAGTGACCATGGATGCTTCACAGTTAGGGTGGGGGGGCATTGTCTGGGAAGGACAGTCCAAAGCACTTAGTCCCCATTAGAGGCCAATTTGCACAGCAATGTCCTAGAGAGCAGTGGTTGTAGCACTGCAGGCATTCCAGGATGTTTTCCCCTTGGGAACTATTGCAATTCAAATGGACAGCATGTCAGTAGTTTGGTACATCAAAAAGCAAGGAGGAACCAGATCCTTCCCATTGTGTCAAGAAGCTGTCAGAGTGTGTCAGTGGGTGATCTCATCCAACTGTTTTCTCATAGCAATGCACATTCTGGGGAAGTTCAATGTGATAGCAGAGAAACTGAGCAGGTGCATACTTTTACCTCACGAGTGGTCCCTCAATCAGAAAGTGTCAGAAAGGATATTCCGGACATGGGGTCAGCCATGGTGTGACCTGTTTGCTTCTCAACTAAACAACAAGTGCAGAAACTATTTTGCCCTGATCCCTCCACAGGGGGAATTACCGATGGATGCTTGCCTTCACAATTGGCCCCTGGTCTCCTTTATGCCTTTCCCCCAATTCCATTAATTCCCAGGTTCCTACAGAAAGTAATCAGGTTGAAGAGCACAGTTGTCCTCATTGCACCTTATTGGCCTTGACAGATTTGGTTCCCTTTCCTTTGGCCTCACCTAATTCTATAGCCTTGGGTTCTGGATCTAAGTCCAGATCTTCTGTCCCACCCAATAGGCATGGTTCATCCGGACATTCCAGATCTGAAGCTGACAGATTGGCTTCCCCAATTCCATTAGTAGCCAGATAACCTATGCTGTCTTCCCCTGTCTAACACATACTGTTACCTTCTCATAAACCATCCACACAAAAACTTTACACCAGTAAATGGAAGACATTTACACATTGGGCACTCCAGAATAACTTTTTAGCCTCCAAAAATGATATTCTTCCATTTTTAGCTTTGCTTTTCAGTGAAGAGGCTTCAGCTTTTCCACAATCAAAGTCCAATTAGTAGCTATATCTAACTTTCACATTGTTTTTCAAGGCACCTAAGTTGCTTCTCACAAATTTTGTAAAGCCTTTTTGAGGGGTACTCTTCTTTTAAAACCTCCTTAAAAGATCCTACTCCTTCTTTTGACTTGAATTTGGTGTTGCAAGCAAGCACTCAATCTCCCTTTGAACCAGCTAATGATTGCAATATTAACATTCTGTCTTGGAAAACTATTGTCTTAGTGGCAGTAACTTCTGCTAGAAGGATTTCAGAGATTCAAGCTTTGTCTTCTAAAGCACCATACCTAATTTTTCATAAACAGTCTTGCTCAGAACCAACCCACTTTTCTACCTAAGGTGGTTTCAGAGACCAGTATCATCCAGTGTATTAACCTGCCAGTGTTCTTCCGCAACTTCTCTAACAAAAGTTAATATTGTTTACATCTACTAGATGTTCACAGACAATTAAGATTCTATATCCAGAGAACAAAAGATTTCAGGAAGTCGGACCAATTATTTGTTTCTTTCTCGCATACCAGCCTGGGAAAACCTGTGAGGAAAGTGACGTTAGGCAGATGGCTCACTGATTGTATCTCATTCATCTATACCAAGTCAGACATTTCCTTGTCAAAACCCTTGAGAGCCCATTCAACCAGGGTCATAGCAACGTTAGCTGTATTCCAGTCTACAGCTTCCGTGGGTGATATCGGTACAGCGGCAACTTGGGCTACTCCCCATACCTTTATTACTCATTACAAATTGGATCTGGTCTCCAGGGGTAGAACATCATTCAGCTCAGTAGTGCTTAGGAACATCCTTCCTTAAGTCCAGCCAGGATATAAGGTAGCAGGGAACTCTGTCCCACAGGTTGAGGATAGAATGAAAAGTGACAACATCAGATAATGAAGTTATGTGCTCACCATAATATTCCATCTGTGTTTTTTTTTTTCATTCTTCCTCAGCTCCCCACTATCCAGCCTCCTAACCTTAATTTCTGGAAAAAGGATGATTGATAGGTTATTATCTTTTCTGGTATACTTTTGCAGTTCCATATATAGTCTACATGAAAGCCTTTGTCTGTTTCTATCAGCAAACTCAATCTGAAGTAATTGAGATAGGTGTATTGTTGGTAAGGGATGAGCTCGAGAGTTTTTGGTTCCCACAAGTTATTGTAGCATCTGAGTTGGTTCCGAGGATCAGAACCAAACCCCCAGGTGGAGGAAGAATGAAAATGGACAGAAAAGATAGAACATTTTGTTGAGTACATAACTTCTTTTTTCTTCAAATCTGAAGGCTAACAAAATTGATGCCTGCATATGAGCAGTTTTAAATTAAACTTTCTACCACTATCTAAAGTTTTCTTATACTTATCAGAGGGTACTTCTTGTTTTCATTCAGACACCTATAACTAATGAGCTGGGGATGACAACCAGTGCCATCTTATGTAAGGTATCAATCTCACTGCTTTTTGCAGTTCAGAGACGGAGTCAGAAATAGAGGTCAATGTTCCAGTGCTTTGCTTTTATTTTTTTTAATGTAGCGTATGTGCTGATATTATTTAGTGGTATATTTTAATAGATGTCCAAACACAAATGCCAAGAGGTCCAGCAAGACAAACAACGTTCTCAGTAGAAAAAACACTTTAATGTGAAGAGCAAAGCTTTCGGATAAAATCCTTTATCAATACTGAAAATACAAATGCAAATGCAGAGTATATATAGGTCTAAAAAAGTCATATGACCGGCAGCCAAGAAGTCACATGACTCAACCATTAAAGCAAAACATGTAAAAATAAATAAATATGCAAAGCTAAAAAATGCAACAGCATAATGCATATATGAAAACAGAAAACATTTAAAAAAAGCAAGAGTGTATATTTTTTTAAAAAAATGCTACCATCTTAAATAATGAGAAACTAAATGTGCTAGAGGAAAGAAAGTCGAGGGTGGCCCCTGTTATGTCAAATGACACCATAGAAATACAAGCTGTTGGCTTGCCCAATGTGTCCATCCAGAATGAGATGAAAGTAAGATACGTTACTTCGTTTAGTACAAAGACACCATGTATCAAACGTATTATCCATAAGAATTGGCTAATCTTGATGGCATCTGAAGAGCTAAAAGCAATGCTGGGCAATGTCCCATTTTTTGCATATCGTAACATGAGAACCCTCAAGAGTGTCCTCTGTTACAAAGATTTTCCTACAAATATCACAACACATCCACCCAGCACTATGGGTACACGAAAATGTTACAATTGCTCGTGCTGTGATGACATTGATGATGAACATTTAGGTATCTTTGAACACCCAGTCAGTAAGAGGCTGTTTAGGTTCAACGTAACTGCTACTTGTGTTACCACCCACGTGGTTTACCTCGCTTCCTGTGTATTATGCAACTCTTTCTATGTGGGTAAAACCACGCGTAAACTTAAAGATAGGATCACAGAACATAAGTCTGAAATCTGAAGATGTGTTGACACTAATGCTTTATATAAACACAGGCTATGTTTTGGTGAATAGCATGTATTTAAATTTAAAGCTATAGACCATGTTTCACCCTCACCCAGAGGTGGTGATATCAATAACAAATTAGAAATGAAAGAATATAACTGGATAATTAGATTGATGGGTGACTCACCCCCTGGTTTGAATAGTACTGTCAGCCTTAAACCTACTTTGGTTAGAATGAGTAGATTTAGATTATGAGATTTTCTCTTTATGTATATGATTGTACGTTTGATTTTTAGGTATAAAAGTATGCTTTTTTTAAAAAAATATACACTCTTGCTTTTTTTAAATGTTTTCTGCCAGTCATATGACTTTTTTAGACCTATATATACTCTGCATTTGCATTTGTATTTTCAGTATTGATAAAGGATTTTATCCGAAAGCTTTGCTCTTCACATTAAAGTGGTTTTTCTACTGAGAACGTTGTTTGTCATATTTTAATAGATGAAATATTTTTACAATTTTTTTCTTATAGGGAGCTGACATTAGACTTTTTGCAATTTCACACTGCCCCTTTAAATAATTAGAATATCCATAACTTAAGGTGCATTGTACTGCCTGTACCCAAACTCTTTTAAGCACATAACATATTTTCCCAGCTTTGGTTGACTTTCTGGATGTTGCCATGGTTTATATACAAAGGCTTCTAAATTTTTAAAATATCGCTTACTGCCAATAGCCTTTCAAAAATGGTGTGTAAATTGTCTGCATCCTCATGAGTGTCTCTTTGAAATATCTTCTAAACAAAGAAGTTTTGAAAAGATCAATGTGGTCCTTTATTTAGATCTGATCCATAATACCAATGGCAGACCTGCTGAGCACTGTCTCATCAAGTTTAATCCACTGACTAAGCCAATTAATCAGACAAGTTGGGATGCCACCATAATGAAAAGAGAAGAGAAAGCCAAATCTGTGTGCCAAAAACTCAGAATCAAAAGCACCCAGACAGAAAAACTGCTATCCCCAGGAATCATACACAGCAAGGCAGAAAGCTTTCACCAGTACAACACAGTCACCATAATAACTTATTGCAACTAATCAACAGCTAATAAAACATACAAAATTAAGTAGTCTAGTATTTTGCAATTGCTGCCTGCACCCCTCCCATGTGGGGACTGCACACCCCCACATCACCCGGTATATATATGTACTAACTGTGAGCTCACACTATCAGGGAGAAAGAGGAAACACTTTAATCTGTATATTGAAAACTCTGATACCTATACAGGGAAGTGCTCACCCATAAGAAGTGCAGTGATCTGGGAATTGACATGTTTGTTGGGTCTGCAAATGGGACACTTGACAAGAGTAACTCAATGCAGAGGCTATTGTTGTGATATCCCATTGTATAATGGATTACATCTGTTCTTTTTTTCCTCAAATGCATTCCACATCTGAATTATTCTATTAGGAATAACCTATTATTCATCTGTCATGTTGCCTAGGCCTTTCCTTCTACAGATGAGCCTGAAAAATAGAGACTAGGGCTAAGAACAATGGAAAGAACATTTCTGTGTTCCTTTACCTGACAATCTGTCTGTATATTTATCCATCTGTCTTTGTAGCAGGTGTGTAGACCAGAGTATTATGAGCATATGTAGTTACAGTTTGGACAGAAAGAAAGAAGGATTAAACAGTTGTTGACAAACACAGCAATAACACGGTATATGTTACAATAGGATATATATATATATATATATATATATATATATATATATATATATATATATGGTGAACAGTGAAGGACAGAAAGGAAAAAGAGATTACACCGTTCTCTGATGGTAGGATAACATATTTTTGCTGGTATAGTAAGTTTTGCTCTGATATGCCTATGAGTACAGAGTGGGATGCACATATCTGCCACAGTGTATGTGTTGTCATAATCATCATACTGTAAACTTTAGTGTGTAGCAGTATATATTTATATATTCATCTTTGTACTGTAACAAAATAATTAACATTTAAGCCACTTAGCCTATTTTTAATGCCAGATCAGGAACAGAATGAGAAACAGAGATAGTGGGCCTTCCTTCTTTTTTTTCTTGGGAGGTGATGTCCAAAAGAGAATTAGGAAGAATGCTGCATATGATAACTGTCTCTTGCTACACCATGGACTGCTGGGAACAGCATATCAGTAGAACGATGCTTACTGACTATTCTATTATCCAGGTCATTGATGAGATTGCTTGCTGAGCTTGCATTAGCTACTCATCAGGTCACTCCCTTTGATCTTTCATCTCCATAAGACAATAAACTATATGTAGAAGTCATGCTTCTACAGCACCCTGAGCCTGGCATTTACCTAGACACCTAACTGCATCTGTAGGTACTGGTAATGTGGCCAATCACAAGTCACTGCAGCAGTACCTTTGTCATAACTGGTCCCAGCAGCAGCAACTACAGATGAAATGAAGAGGGAGGGAGAGAGACAGAGAAAAAAAAACATTGCCAGCAATATCCTAAAGGAAATCCACCTGAGGAGGAGTAAAGGAATACACACCAACTATACCTGCAGAGCAGTTCATCAATCCAGGCTCAGTGCATCACTCATTTATCCTGACATTCATTCTGTTCTGAAAAAAATTAAACAAAATGAATGATTAGCACTATATGAACTGTGTAATGACTTGAACATATACACAGTACAAGGTACTGTAGAAAATGTTGTAAAGTTGATATCACTAAAACATGTCAAAATAAACAAAGGTGAAATACCTTATGTGTGTAGAGCCTTGATGTGCAAATAGCATTATGCCGTACATATGAGACATGCATGTAATGTGCCTGCTGTTATTGTTAGCAAGGTAAACTGTCAGGAATAGATGTCTACTCTAAGTATGGTGTGTAAATATTCATGCAGAACTAAAATCCGTGTTCACTCTGCCAACTCTGGGATGCTGTAAAAGTAATTGTTTGATGTACCAGATACTGCCTGCTATTAACTTTGGTCATGGTGGTTTGTGTATCAGTTTAGGAACAAAATGTTCCCTGGCTCTTCTGTTTCTGTCTATAGCACATAATCTTTCTAGTATCTTTCTGTTTGCTTTGAATATAAATGTAAATCTGAAGCAATCATTGAGTACCTTGAAACAGTAATCTGTAAGGCTATGCTTTTTGTAATTATGTCTCCAAATATTTAAGCCAACTGCTGTATTTACTTATTTTTTTGGAGAACTATGCTACTGCCTGCCAGATCCCTCATGCAGGATCTGGCAGCCTTGAAGCGATAGTGCACATGCTGTGGTTGTAGGATACAGTTTATCCATCCTTGTTTGCCTTACGATTACTGTTTCTAATCTAGCTTTAATTACTGCTGTGATGCAGTGTGATGCAAACTATGTTTTATACAGAGGTGTCTTAAAATGTTTTTGGTATTTAGGTTAATATGTACAGCCTGATTGTTATAGCAACCTGGACTGAGCACCTGTATGTTGATCTGCCTTGAGCCCTGTACTTTGTGCTCACACCTGACACCACCCAGAGTCCAGCACTCTTTTTCTGCCTCCTATAGTAGGATAACATTTAGACGACATAATGCATAAGCTGTCATTTCAGTAGTGGACTTCAGCTTGAATTGACCACATTTGGTAGAAGATATGTAATATTCATGGCTCCTCTAGTCTAACTTGCTTCTGCATTTCTTGGATAATTTCTCTGTAGGTTCATCATGATTAATGCAAATATTGTTTGGTTTCTTCTTCTCCTCTGTTTTTTGAATTATCAGAGGAATGTGTTCATACTAAACTCAAAATCATATTCAAGCATCTTGAATGAATTATTTTAGGCTTGAGTAAACTCTCACACAAATTACTAATGCTTTACTGAAAAGCTATGTAATGTAGAAATAAGAGATTGAACACTCACAACAAACAAAATAAAGTGAAAACTAAACCAAACCAAACGAACAGAAACCTTCCAGTTGCTACCCAGTTGATGTAGTAATCCGCAAATTGTCAAAAACACTCAAATGACAGCAATAGTATTCCACACTTTATTAATTTCCTAAAACGTTTAAAAATACTAAATCTGTAATATATGAACATATAAAACCCTGTAACGTCCGACAGCTGAATGCTGTCCTAAAATGCTTTCTAAATTGCTGTTCAATGGTGGAATTATTCTGAATACAGTAAAGATAAAACGCAAAGGAAAAGATAATAAATAAAAATGAAAAATAAGAAACAAAATACTTGATATTAAACAAGTTTCCCAGTCATTCTAATATCTCCGATGAATACCTAAATGTTATTCTCCAAATAACTACATCACTGTACAAGGTAACTGTACAACAAAACTAGCAAGTAGATAATATTGCCCAACAAAACAGAGCGCTAATATATGCGCTCACCTTATAGCCCATAAAACGTGGCATACAAGGTTAGCCGAAGGGCATACATGTAACCTATAAATATAAATACAATCCGAAACTCAATTCTTGATTTATTACTTTATTCTAATCATATGGTATTGAATCTAACTATAACCATAGCACTACACTGAACATGTGAACATATAAAACTGCTTAAAAAATAATAATTACAGGAACGTATGTATGAACACATGTATGCCATTAGAAAAGAAAAAAATGGAGAATGCCCTGGCTAAACATATAGTGGAAAACTCCCACCATGAATTAGTTTTTTCTGTCATCGATCAGATTCAATCAGAAAAAAGGGGAGTCTCTGATGTTGGAGATGAAGGAACTGATTTTGTAGTTAAATTTGGATGCTTGTCACCACCCTGGTCTAAATGGAATGTTGTCTATAACATGTTTACTCAAATTAAAGAGTTTGGAAAGATGAAATTTAGGGTATTCATAATGACAGGTATTTGTTCCTATGTTTATTCATAAGTCAAGTCATAAGAGATGACCTCTGAGTTTTCCCTACTTTATGTGGAGTCGTGTTTAAAGGATGGGTGGGCTATATAAATGTCCAGTGTTTCATTTTCACTGTTTTTATTATTATTTTTTAAGCGGTTTTATATGATCACATGTTCAGTGTAGTGCTATAGTTATAGTTAGATTCAATACCATATGATTAGAATAAAGTAATAAATCAAGAATTGAGTTTCGGATTGTATTTATATTTATAGGTTACATGTATGCCCTTCGGCTAACCGTGTATGCCACGTTTTATGGGCTATAAGGTGAGCGCATATATTAGTGCCCTGTTTTGTTGGGCAATATTATCTGCTTGCTAGTTTTGTTGTACAGTTACCTTGTACAGTGATGTAGTTATTTGGAGAATAACATTTAGGTATTCATCGGAGATATTAGAATGACTGGGAAACTTGTTTAATATCAAGTAGTTTGTTTCTTATTTTTCATTTTTATTTATTATCTTTTCCTTTGCATTTTATCTTTACTGTATTCAGAATAATTCCACCGTTGAACAGTGATTTAGAAAGCTTGTTAGGACAGCATTCAGTTGTCGGACGTTACAGGGTTTTATATGTTCATATATTACAGATTTAATATTTTTAAACGTTTTAGGGAATTAATAAAGTGTGGAATACTATTGCTGTCATTCGAGTGTTTTTGACAATTTGCAGATTACTACATCGACCGGAGAGCAACGGGAAGGTTTTAGTTTGGTTAAATAAGAGATTGTCCATCTAATAATAATTTTTTTAAAAAGTGGGATGTGTTTACACTTGTTTTGCTTCCTCTTGTTTAGTTTAAGAATTAGGTCTGTGTCTCCTCACTGAATTCCCAGCCTTCAGTATTGAAAAGGGAAAAAGTAAGAGTGATCATTTGTGTAAATACAGACTGCTGGAGTATCTATTTAGGTAACATCTTTAACAGATTGTTTAAAATCAGAATGAAGGATCATCGGTCCATTTGATTATTTTTGATTTGAGAAAATACTTGTTTAATTCTGCCCATTTTTTCTGCCGCCACACAGTTTTTGTTTTACATTCTCACTCTAGATATTTTCATGGGGACATTTCTTTTGTTACAATACAATAAGTTCAGTAAAACCCACACAAACATCATCTCTGAAATGCTAGAGATACTGTTGTCAGCTGTATTGTTTGCTGTAGCCTGAAATGCTGCTTTCCCACTCATGCAATGATACTGTGTCTTTGGAGATAAAATAACGAAGTTGAGAGAAAGGGCGGGCTTCATTCTCACAATTTTTTGGACAGGCAGTACAGCATGTTTCTGTGCATAGACATCAACAAATTGGGTTTCAGCAAGTGTTTTGTTCAGTAAATGGTCAAATACTCAACTTTCATAAACTGGTATGACTTTTGTTGGGCTTTACTGACTGATTATATGCCCATAAGTGATAGATTGGTTGTATTCCAGTATCTCAGTGTGATCATTTTCTGATCTGCTTTGTTTCCTTTGTGGTTTTACTTGTGCCCATCCTGAGATTATGAAGAATCATGACATGATTCACCATCTCTTTTATTATTGCCCCTCTACCTTTTTGGAAAACAGTGCTGATGGTCTGGTGGGATTGGTCCTTGACTATAATAAGCTTCTGACGTCTGTTCTGCATTTTATGTTGCTGTCACGTGTGCTCCATTCCCCTTGGGGAATGAGAGACATGATTTCATTTGGAGCTCCACCTCCTATATCAGAAGGAAAAAGGCTGATGCATTTTTGGAAGCATACTAGTCTCTGGAGTGAGAGGCTTGAATTTGGATGAACATTATTTTCATTATTTCTCTGAGAGCTTGCTTAGTAAGGCAGCTTATCTGTCCAGGCGGGTCTCAGTAGCAGCCTGCTGACCTGCACAGGCAGCTTGACCGGCCTTAGTGCTTGGAGAGCTGTAATCTATGAACAATGTAAGTAGACAGCTCAGCTTTTTGCTGACTTGATTTTAACCATTTGTTATTGTCCCACTTGGACACCATAATTCAATTAGGAGAGATTGTTTTTGGATGGAATTTTGGGTTCCCAGTTACGAGGAACTCCTAGCTGTGATTTTTGTATGTACCTAGCAATCTCTGGCTTAGCCCTGTCTGACTTCAAGTTGGTTACTGTTCATCTGTATGTTCTGGGTCCTGATAGTTATCAAATTTTTACATTCCTTTCGAGGTCTGGTATTTTTGTATCTCTCTTCGAAAGGAGGTCTTGGTTATTTTTGACCACAGAAAAGTATATGAACCCCAGTAATCTTGCTAGCTTTCACCCTAGTCCCATTTTTTGGACATAGCCTTTGCAAAAGAGGTTTATGCTCTGCTGGAATCTCATTTAAAAGTACATGAACTTTAGGATCCCTTTCAGTCTTGTTTTTGCAGAACTTACAGTGCTGTGATTGCCTTCATTACAGTAGTTGTCTTATAGCTAGAGATCAAGGTTTTACTTTTTGCTCTGCAGGCTCACTCTGCTCCTTTCCCTACCCCCCAATTCCCACCCACCCACCCCGGGGGTCCAACACTTATACTTACTAGCCACACCCCGTCCTCCCCCAGTACTCTAGGTAATGATTTTATTTGCTCATCTACTTCCACTGCTTTCTTCTCAGACCTCTCCCCTTAATCTCCTCCCACACCCCTCCCCTCATCCACACCAACTATACTTCCATACCTACAAGTAACACAATTACTAACTCACCCATTTAAATTGATAAACTACACTCTACTGCTCATTTCCAACTACTTCTCATGCTTATACTACTTCCACCTATCACTTTTACCTTCATACTCTCCTCCTATGAAACTCCATTACTTCCATACTTTCACCTCCCTAATAAACAAACCAGCTCCCTGTATCTACCCATTCTCTTTAACCATGCCAACATAACAACTACTCCCAGTTGCCTACTAGCAAAATATCACAGAATACACCACATTAGATATAACAAGCTCAATCCCAGGAGATCCCTACTCACTAATAGCAAACTCCCTAGTCCATACTATCTTAAACACCTCCACTTATTAAAAGATGGAGGCATTCACCCAAACCCAGGCCCAATAACACCCCCAGTCTCTCTCCCCAACCCCAACCAATCCATTACTTTTTCCATCACTAAACAATCTAATTCACTCCTTGTAGCTCATCTTAATATTTGAAGCATTAACAATAAGATAGCTCAACTCCATGCCCTCTTAGAGGTCCACTCCTTCTACATTCTTTGTTTAACAGAAACATGGCTAAAACCTGCAACCAAAGACAATGAAGTCATTCCACCAGGGTATAATATCCTAAGACTCGACAGTGTAGCCAAAAAGGGGGGGTTGCTATTCTATTTAAATCAGGATTACAATTAACCACTTATGACAATAAACCACCACCTAATACCAATGCAGAAGTTCTCATATCCAAACTTGAACTTAACAATGCCAAAGCCATCTATATTATTTGTATCTATCTACCCCCTGGTAACAACAATACCACCATGGAAAATATCCTTTGCTGGTTATCTCAACATCTGCCCCACGAAACTATAATCCTTGGTGATATAAACATTGATTGGAATTGCTGTAGCAGCAGCCACCCTACAACCCACATTAACCTTTATGGTTTTTCCCAAATCATCATCTCCCCCAACCGGATGAACAAATACAACAAGAAAGCACGCACATTAGACTGGATTATGACAAACAACCATCCCCAAATATATGAATCTGGAACCCTTCTTGATGACATAAGTGACCACTCACTTACCTATATCATCAGACATAAATCCTATTCTCCCATTCCTACCACTATCAGATCCAAAAAGAACTTCAACCCTGATCTCTTCCAAAAGGAACTTAGAGCATGCTTTTTAAAGAAAACAAACATAAAATCCATCTCAGAAATAAATACTGGGCTAAATGGAGAATGACCAAAAATCCTGTTGACCAACAAAATTACAGGGAGCTAAGAAGTAACACTAAGAAAGCTATACTATCAGATAAAAGAAACTACTACCTTCAATTTCAGAAGGCTAACCATAATAACCCATAAATGTTCTGGGCGAGCATCAACCAATTACTACATCCAGGTCAATCCAGTACACCAAACCCACAAAATACTGACCATGAAAATCCCATGTATACTGCCAATGCCTTCAATTCCTTTTTTACTGATGCTATCCAAATACTAGCCAGTCAGTTATCATCTAGTAACTTTACTTTACCTACCTACAACAAAACTTCACCCCCACCATTTCTTCTCCAACCAGTCGCAGCAACCCATATTCTTGCCCTAATCCAAAAATTGAAACCATGCTCTCCTTCAGCATACCAACTACCTGCTGAATACCTACAGAAATCTGCCAATCAATTGCTTACCCCATCTCCATTCTTATCAGTAGAACTATTAGTGAAGGCCACATCCCTGGTATCTGGAAAGTCTCCCATATTATCCCCCTTCACAAAGGTGGCAACTCCACCAAATTCTCCAACTATCGTCCCATAGCTCTTCTTTCACCATTGGCAAAGATCATGGAGAAATGCATCCATAGGCAATAGCTAGACCACCTAATCCATAATAACTTGCTCTCTAGCTGTCAACATGGTTTCAGACCTTCCCATAGCACTACCACTGCCCTCCTTTCCTTTACAGATTGTATTAACAAAAACCGTAACTGCAATTTGCTCTCTGCAGCAATATTTATCAATCTGTCCAAAGCATTCAATATGGTAAATCACCAATTCTGATAGATATCCTCAAATCCCTGTCCTTACATGCACTCTCTATCAAATGGATCCAATCCTACTTAAATAAACGACAACAGGCTGTACTTTGGCATAACACTCTGTCTACCCACCTACCAGTTAACCTTGGTGTACCTCAGGGGTCCATATTAGGGCCTCTCCTTTTCTCCATATTCATCAACGACCTTCATCAAGCAAGTCCCCAAGCTACTTGCATACAATATGCTGATGACTCCACACTTGTATGCTCCACTAAAACCACCTCTGACCTTCACTACCTTACCGAAAAAGTATTTAACACTGTTGAACAATGGTTCACTCATCGTTGCCTTGTCTTAAGCCCCCCAAAAACTAAACTCCTCCTTTTCAACCCTAATCTTAAGTCCACCCCCATAGATTTTTCTGTTTCTTCCACTAATGGTACCATTATATCACCCGACCTAACTACCAAGCTACTTGGTGTCAACTTTGACAACAATCTTTCCTTTGACATACACATCAACAACACTATTAAATCTGTCAACAAAAAACGTGGCTCTCTGTACAGAATAAAACCCTTCCTATCACCTACAGCTAGAACTACTATTGCACATACTCATTTAATCTCTACACTCCTCTATGCCTTTACCAATTTCACCAATTTATCTAAGAACAACCTCAGTAAGTTGGAAAGCTCCTACAATAATATAGCCAGATTTGCTACTGGCAACCCATTTAGAACTCACCACTGCTTTAATTTAAAGCAGCTTGAATGGTTGGAACCACATAATCTGATCAAGTACCACCAACTAATCATTGCCCAAAAAACTCTTTATCAACCTTCCAATACGACTACTCTATCCACCATCATCACACCCTATAATAATCTGAAGTCCTTACGTTCATCTCAGAAACTTCTAGTTAAAACATTTAAATCTAATAACAGTGCTGAGGATTCTCTCTTCTCCAATACTGTGGGAAAATTCTGTAATCTCCTACCCTGTGACATTTCCTCACTTTCCACTTTATCACTCTTCAAAAAGAGACTGAAACTTTTCCTCAAAGCACACTGGTTATACCCCTGTAGTAAACCTGCCTAACTATCTACTCTACCCGAATATGCTCTGCCTTCCCTTTTCTTTTTATTAATTTTCTGTCATCCTTTTTACAATATATGACTTCTATGTTCTGTATCTCATTATTTCCTTCCCTCTCTCACTTATTTGTAAGAATAAATAAATAAATAAACAAATAAATAAATAAACAAACAAACAAATAAATAAATGTACTCATTATTACTACTACTGATCATTAAGCTGCCTCTTACATTGTGTACTGTATTGGATATGGCATCAGCCTGTATATCTCCTTGTTTCTGTGCCATTAAGTGATGTACTGTACTTGCACATTGAACTAGCCTGTATGCCTCCTTTTTGCATTAAGGAATGTACCTACATGTTATTTTGAACCTGCAGTTTACATTGTATTGATGTCTGTCCTCTTCAAATGATTCTTATTAACCTGATTTGTCAGTGTATATATTACTGTAATGTCTTTGTTTTTTTCTCTTATATTTATTTGCAATTTTTATGTTATTTGTATGTCTTGGAGCTTATCTCCCCGGCCTCTACTGAAAATGGACATATATCCAGTTAGACTAGCCCGGTCAACAAATGTAAAATAAAATAAAATAAATAATAAATAATTCTGGTCCTGTTAGATTTCTCAGCAGCATGTGACACTGTGGATCATGGGATCCTAATCAAGAATCTGCACTGTGGTATGTCCTGTACTGTTCTTGATTAGTTTACCTCCTACCTGTCTAGATATACTATTAGATTGATTTCTGGGTCTGCTACTATTCACTGTTTTATTGTGTTGATGCTACCTGTTGTGGATCTGATTCTTGGTAGAGGTTTGGTTTATTATTACTATACCAGAGATATTAAACTCTACCTCTCCTTTCGTCAAGATTGCATGGTGTATGTTGATTCTTCAGTGGAAGACCTAGAACAGAAGGAGTGTCAAATTTGTTTCATACAATAGGCCAAAAAATCTCTTGGTGCCTGTCAGGGAGTCAAAGTCATATAACAGCAGATATTTCATATACCTTTTAAACAAGCACGACTGCTTCTATGTACTTGATTTTCAAATAATTCACCCAAACCAGTTAAAACTGGGTAGAAAACTACTATGTCATTCTCTTATCTTTATTTACAATCTTTCTCTCTTAACTGCCATTCTTTCTAGCAGTTTCAAGCATTCCCTCATTATTCCACTGTGTAAATTGTCTATACCTTCTTTTCTTCTGATTTTTGGCCATTCTCTAACCTGTGCCCAATCGCAAAAATTCTCAAAAAAATAATCTATAGTCAAATTTTAGACAACATCACTAAATAAAACATCTTAGTGAACTAGCAACATGAATTTCACCCCAAAGCACAGCAGAATGACAGCATTATTCTGTGTTAGTAATCAAATATGTGAGCAAATGGGACCATTTTTCTTCAGTCAAGTTATAATTACCTCAGAACCACAGGTGATGTATTCTGGACCTTAAACACACACACACTCACACACACACACACACACACACACACACACACACACACACACACACACACACACACACACACACACACACACACATGCACAGCTGGCAAAGTACTGCGTTTGCTTAAAATTTCCTGCAGAATGTCTAGTGTGCTTACCCCAAATGCCAGAAGAAAATTGCTTTGAACATTCATATTCTTAGTCTACAATATGGCCTTCTCAGTATTTCACTACTTTCTCCTCAGAACACTACACTTCTGCAGATGACTGAAAATAAAATTCTCAGTTTCACTCATCTGAATAACAGAGCCAAGCTGTGAACTTCAATAACTGCATATAAGCAAATACAAATGCCGAAGTATGTGTAAGTAACCACTGATCACTGTTACTTACTGTGGAACTCTGACTCCCTCTGCCTAACTTCTTCTTCCCATTGGCAAAGAAGGTAAGAATGGTACTCCCCTTAGATCACTATAATGATGTCAGCACTGCTCACCAGAGTGGCTGATGCCTGGCATCCCCATAAAATGGGTGCTCAAGTAGGAGTTTCCTAGCAGGTGCTCATGATGGCAGTGGTGCCAATGCAGGAGGTAAGAGAAATATTTTCATCTCCCTCCTTCATAACAAGAAGCATTTCTAGACTCAGTACCCTCAGAAGCAATGACCACTTCAAAGAATGCCATTAGAAGGAAAATGGTTGCTGGAACTTCATGGCACACATTGACAGGCATCATGATAGTGCAATATAGCACAGTGTTAGTACTTAGTCGCTCGGTGGAAAATAGGTACACAGACGATATTGGCTTTGTACATACCACATCATTGTCCATCATGGCTCCATGAGGTGGATATCATCAAGCCTGTGGTCCTGTGGAAGTCACAGACATGCCTGTACATGTGCACGCTACATACTGGGGCTGGGAAATATAACACAAAGACAGAGTCAATACTTTCTGTCCAGTGTACCTGTTTCCTGCCAAACGAGTAAGTACTAAGATTGTGCTATGTTGCACTGCCATGCTGCCTGTCAAAGTGTGTCATGCGGTTCCAATAACCATTTTCCTTCTGATAGCAGTCTACGATGCATGTTCAGTGATGGTCATGAGTGTTATGTAGTATAGGGCTGGTATGCATTATGGGATTGCTAAGAAGAAATCTCCCATGATTATGGAGTATTGTAGGTGTAACACCTTATGGTGGTGCAGCTGCAACATGGATGCATGACCAGTACAGATGGTGCTACACATATTGCTGCCCTTTTACTGACCATAGATGTATGTCTGTATTAAACATGCAAGCACTTCCAGAAGTTTTCACAGGCAGAGACTGATGTGCTACTGTAGGTCTTTCATGGGCACGGATGGCAGATACTGAGCACAGACAAGACTGTTTGAGCCTTCTGGGAATGTGTGTGTGGTGTGAGCTGGCAGTAGATGTTAATGCAATCTGTGGTCAAAACAGAGCAGTCCGTCAAGACTGATGCAGGTCACCGACATGAACCTGCATACTCCCACCAACTCCCATGCTCTTGCTTAGAAGAGGATGGCCATGGATGAGTGTCTATTGTTATAGACAACCCTTATTGCCATAGTGGAGGTACTGGTGTCCCTGTCTTGGGAGAATTGAAAGAACCCTGATACCTGACAGAGGTTTGAATGTGGGAGCTGAACTGGATGCACCATTCTGTGTCGCTTTTTTAGATGCATCAGTTTGGTATTTTTTTATGTCAGTAATATGTTTTTGTGGCACTCACGTGCCATGAACTCAAGGTTACTCAACATCACTTCTATGGGCACATTAGCAATGCAGATATGAAGGCATACTACAGATGACAATTTTCTTTACAGTCTTTGCATAACTGTTATGTGTATAGTTGCAGCACCAGTTATTGAGATTGCCACATGTTAACAGTATTCTACCTGTGTGTTTATCTGTCTTCTTTCACAGGTGCAAGCAGCATGATGTCTGGGGTCCTTCACCATGGAACAGGGCATGCCTGATGACAATGCTGCATTGGACGCTGACAATAATTTATTTATTTATTACATTTGTTAACTGGGGTAGTGTCCTACTGGGCCAGGAGCCCGTTTTCAGTGGAGACCCGGGGAGAAAAGCTCCACAATAGTACAATACAAACACTAGTGATTTATATACCAAAAAAAATTAAAATAACAGAGGATACAACTATACAGAGAAATATAGAATTCAGCTCAGAGACAAATTTCACATGCAGGTACAGTTATGAGCATAGTATATATGAATACATGTACAAGTAGCTGAAAATACATATAATTCACCAAACAAGTGAGTGGTACAGAGACTAAAAATTTATTTTATTTTATTTTATTTTACATTTGTTGACCGGGCTAGTCTAGCTGGATATATGACCATTTTCAGTAGAGGCCTGGGGAGAAAAGCTCCACACATTTCAAATAAAGTTCACATCTACAGAAGTACATATTTAGAATGCAAATACATTCACCGTAAAGAAAACAGAAATTTTAAGAGGTCACAAATTTATAAAGTATATATAAAAAAAAAAACTACAACATATTTGACTAGACTTAGTACAATTACTAATGAAGTTACAATTAAATGTTGAGAAAGAATAATAACTAAAAAAAAAGTATAGTATAAATGTAGGTAATAAAGGAAGATAAAAGGAAAGTGAAATGGAGAAGCAGTGGAGTAATACATCCAGCAGTAATATGTGTCACTTTTTTGAGACTAGAGTAATAAGTAAGACTATGATGGAGAGGAAGAATAGTAGCTGTTAAGATGAAATTATTTCAGAGATGACAAGAATCAAGTAATAAGAGTAAGTTGGTCAGTCAGGTTTAGTACAGGGGCACATCCAATGTGTTTTCAGGAAGAGCTTAAGCTTATTTTTAAACAGAGTAATAGAGGGAAGTGTGGAAAGTTCAGAGGGAAGTAGGTTCCAGGTTTTTCCAACAGTATTAGAGAAGAGAGAGTCTCCAGCTCTATTGTTTGATTTATTGATATATACAAGAGGTTTTTATGAAGATCTTAGGGACTTCAGGTTATAATAGGGATAAATAAGGTTAGCTAGGATGGGTGTTTTGGCAGGTTGATAAAGTATGTTATGGGCGATGGCCAGTTGATTAAATTTCAGCTGCTGCTGTAATTCAAGCCACCCTAGATGCGTTAGATTAATACAGTGGTGTGTTCTGAATGGGTTACCTGTGGCAAACCTGGCTATGCTATTGTAGGAGTTTTCTAGTTTCTTAAGGTTATTTTTTGACAGATTGGTAAATATGGGTGAGGCATAAAGAGGGGTAGAGATTAGACGGGTGTGGGCAATAGTTATTCTAGTTGCAGGAGTGAAGAAGGGTTTGATCCTATAGAGAGAGCCTATTTTTGTATTAGTAGTTTTCAAAATGTTGTTGATATGGGCGTCAAAGTTAAGGTTGTTGTCTATGGTGATACCTAGCAGTTTGGTAGTAAGATCTTGGGATATGAGTGTACCATTATTAGATGTTACAGTGAAGTCTATTGGGGGAGATTTACTGGTAGGTGTAAAAAGAAGAAGTTTAGTTTTTTAGGGTTTAATAGGAGACAGCGTTTTGTAAACCATAGTTCTACAGAGTTAAATACGTCTTGAGAAAGGGAATGAAGTTCTGATACAGATGTGGCTGAGCATATAAGTGTGGAGTCATCAGCGTATTGTATACATGTAGCTTGGGGAACTACTTGGTGAAGGTCATTGATGAATATAGAAAACAGGAGAGGGCCCAGTATGGACCTTTGAGGGACACCAATATTAACAGGTAGATTGGTAGAAAGAACGGTGTTCCAGAGCACAGCTTGATGTCTGTTATATAAGTAGGAATGGAACCATTTTATAGCTAGTATGTCAAGTGACAGAGATTTGAGAATGTTTGTGAGTATATTGTGATTTACCATGTTGAAAGCCTTGGACAGGTCAATGAAAAGTGCAGAGGAAGGCATGTTAAGGTTACGTTTTTTGTTGATTGTGTCTATAAAGGAGAGGAGGGCAATAGTAGTGCTATGGGAAGGTCGGACCCCATGTTGGGAGTTGGAAAGCAGGTTATTATGGAGAAGGTGGTCTAGCAATTGCCTGTGGATACATCTTTCCATGATCTTAGATAAAGGAGAAAGTAGGGCTATGGGACGATAGTTGGAGAGTTCAGTGGAGTCTCCCCCTTATGATGGGGAATAATATGAGAGACTTTCCAAAGTTTGGGGATATATCCTTCAGTGATGGTTCTATTGATGAGAATGGAGATGGGGTAAGCAATAGATTTGGCTGCTATCTGTGGGTATTCTGAGGGTAGTCAGTCAGCAGAAGGAGTGCATGGCTTCAGTTTTTGGATAAGGGTGAGAATAAATGCTGTTGGGACAGTTTGGAAGAGAAATGGAGGTGGTGGGTTAGAGTCAGAATTAGATATAGTTACGTTTTGAGGAGAGAGCTGACTGGCAAGAGTTTGAATTGGTGAAAAAGGTATTAAAGGCAGCAGTTTGTTTAGGATTGTCCTTGTCAGTGCCTTGTGGGTTAGGTGTGATAGATTGACCAGGATGTAATAACTGATTAATACTTGACCAGAACTTTTGTGGCTTATTATGGTGGGTCTGCTGAGATTGTAGGTGATATTTTTTTTTTATCGGACAGTATAGCTTTTTTGTTTAATTTCTCAGTTGTTTGTAGTTTTCTGCATAAAATTCTGCATAGAGAAGATAAATAAGACATTCCGTTAGATGTAGAGGGGGCTGGGGTTACAAGAAACATCAGGAATTATGGGATGGCTAGGCGGAGCAAAAGTTGGGTAAAAGTAATAGAAGTGGGAAAGAATTAGCCTGGAGTATGGCAAGAACACAGCCAATAACTAGCAAGGTGCTTCTTTATGAGTAGTTTGAGCTGATGTTGGTGGGGTTTTTTTGCTATGGTCTCAGGAAGAGTGTTCCAGAGTTTGGCTATTTTATGAGAAGGTTTAACAGTAGCAAAGTCTAAAGGCACAATGCCACTGTCAGTAACAGTAACTGGGGAGGGCACAATATACCCACATCCAGTAACACAGATTTCTTACCTGTGGAAAAGACCCTCACCTCTCCAGATCTCATGGAAGGACAGGTCATGCCAGACACCCCTACATAGGGAGCACCCTCATCCCATCCCCACGCAGCAGCAGCAGTGGGCATTGGCAGCATCATAGTATATGGGAATACAGATTGTGAATGGTGATCCAGTGGTTGTCAGTGATCCAGCTCCTGCTCATTGACTGAACTGGGTGCCACAATTAGGATTATACAATGGATGTGCAGGGCGGTCATTCAGGCACAGGCAAATGCCACCACCAGCATGGCAGAGGTGATACATTTTCTATGTGACCTGTATGAAAACCTACATGAGGGCTTCACCCAACTGATTGATGTCTTGGGCAGGTGCATGAGTGCCTTCACTGCCTCAGTAAGGGAATCTGCCTCTACATGCAGGGAGAGCACCATTTTCACTTGAGAGCCCACAACACATGTCACAGACACATGCACTCATTGCAACCACATCTTCAGGAGCTGGGTTCCCTGGAACCTATAATGACCAATCATCTACTACATTTGGACAACACCATTAGGAAGCACTACCCCTCTCTGCACAGTAGACCCAACATCCTCAGTCTCACTCTCTTCCACATCCTTAGATTCTCCAGTTCCAGTCTGTACTCTATACAGCATAGCCTGGGTGTAGTAGTCCATGCTGTAGGTTTAATATTTTTTGAGTGTAATCTGGCTCATAGTTGTGGACCAGATGCCACTTCTTTACCAGGGTCACAGGACTTTGTGATTGCCTTTGCCTGACATGGTGTGCCTCAGCAGATAGCTCCACCAATAGCGCCTCAATTGGTATTTCCTCCACCACTGGCTTTGGTCTGTCTGTTCCTCTGATGATTATCCTTGCCTGCATATCACAATGCTGTGCAGAATTGCACTGACTGCAAATATCTGTATGCAGGTTTCTGGAACATAATGTGAAGTGCCACCAGAGTTATCTAGGCAGTGTAAGCAGACCTTCATAAATTTGAGCATATGTTCATTGTATGGACATCATTGTTATTTTATTCATTATTATTTTGTGTTGTTAAGTATATAAACTCAGAAATGTTGCAGGCTTGAGACACTGCATCATTTTATTACATTTCAGCCCTGCTGTGTGGGTTGCATATTGGTGCAATGAGTCATAACTCTAGAGCATAACCAGTATGACTAGAGAAATATCCCTGTGGGAAGTTACCCCCACACAAATCACTGGTGTAGGTCAGATGTGTGCCAGATGTGAGAAGCATAGCAACTGCCAGGATGGTACACATGCGCATTGTTTATAATAACCTGTGTGATGGACATCAGCTGGCAATTGAAGGTTAAACCTTTCCATTTGATGTACTGGTGTCAGTGTATCCTTGATGGTGATCTGGGTACAGTCATTGGCCCCTAGAAACTCAAGGAGCTGGGCCATATTATATAATGCCTGCATAATAGTGCTTCTCTCATTTGCAGTTCTTGGGAACTACAAATGATATTCCACACAATGCAGCATAACATCAAGGAACTGATGCAGTATTCATGAGGTGGATCCCTCTGATATCCCCATTGTGTCCCTTGATGATCATTGGAAGTTGCTATCTCAAGGATAGTCATTGCTACACTCACCTTAGTAGCCACAGAATCAGTATTCAGTGCATTCCATGGGATTCCAAGTGAGGTTGGCACAGGTCTACAAGTTGTCATATGGTGTCTCTGTCTACATGATACTGTTCAGGTATGTCCCTGTCATGGAGATGACGGTATGTCACACATGGTCAGATCCTTCTGTGACACAGAAGGTAATGATGCTCAATGCCATGAACACTAGCTGAGACAATGATTTCTGACAAATGCTGTTTGTCTAACACAACTGCGACTCTTAGCCTGTTAGTACAGTCTCTCTCTTTGTTCACTAAGAAATTATGGCTTACAAACTGGCTGATGGCCATGGCTGGTTGTGCAATTTTTTATGTTTTTGAGTCACTCATTCTTGTTGTTTACTGTTATTTGCATTTGGCCTAATTACCATAATGTTGCTCATTTTTGTATCATTATACCATAAAGTCATTAGCATATGGCTAACATAAGACGGCGCAGTGGTGTAGCGGTAGCATTGTCACCTCACAGCAAGAGGTTCTCCAATTCGATTCTCAGTTTGTTGCCTTCTGTGCGGAGTCTGCATGTCCTTCCTGCATTTGTTTGGGTTTCCTTCGGGTGCTCTGGTTTCCTACCACATTACAAAAACATGCATCTGGAGTGTTTCTCCCCAGGCCTCCGCTGAAAATTGGCTTTGTTCCAAGTCAGACTTTCCCTGTAAACAAATGTTAAATAAATATGATGTCAACCACATATTTTGTATGGTTTTGCCATGGTGCTACCTATGTCTCTGAATTGACTCCAACTCACTATTTTGCCTAAAGCATTGTGCTATTAATTTCGAGTGCCATCTAATGTATTTTCAGTGCTCAAAAATTTAACTTATCTTTCTTTTCATGTGAAATGTAAGGGGGAAACATTTTTTATTGTTTTCATTCTTTTTTCTATTTGTTACTTCTGTAGACCTCAAATTTAAACTTTGTATAAATTGTTTTTTCTACTCTTTATAATATTTAAATAGCTAGTGTTATTTGTAACTACTATTTTCTTAGCACAAAATTTTGAATACTCATTTCATCTTCCTTATTCCTATTCCTTCCAGATCACTTAGGTGTTAATACTCATTAAATTATATCACTAATTATGAGTGTTTTGCTAAACAATTTTCTAAATATTTTAGCCCATATTTACTTAGTACCTTGTCAACCATTTCCCACATTTATAACATAGAGCCACCACATTATTTCCATTTCTGTTCTGCTTGTAACACTGATTTCATTAATGTATTAATGGTTGTTTCATAGATTTAAACCAGCTAGTAAATATAGTTAAGTCCAAAATAACCCCTTCCTTTATTATATTTAGCTCTTTCTTCTACCAAGTAAATTGCTGGAAGAGATTTCAGGAATCGTCAGATATCGCAAATTTTTTATAAACACTGTTTAGTAATTAATTATCTTTTCTGTGAGTCCATATCTCTGACCTGAATGACTTTAAGCTTAACACCTTAGATCTTTCTGATACTATAAGAAGTTTTAGATGGTAGTCTCCAAATTTTTTTTAGACTTTATTAATCCATAGATTACATTTTCTGAATTATTTTATTAGACTTCATTAATAACTTTTCTGAATGAATTCTTATTTTTTTTATTTATTGACGTTGTTGTTGTGTCTTTCGGCTTATCCTAGTCAGGGGTCGCCACAGCGGAACTGCGGTCCACTAATGTTTCATAGTGGATTTGAGCGTCTTCTGTGACGTTAATTATCTGATATAAATATTAGTGCAATATATTTGTAATGCTTAGCCTATTCCACATCTTCGTTATTGTTGTATAAATTATGTTATTATCCGATTGTTGAATACCATTAGTTTTCTCCTGTTCATGTTTATCTTCAGTTTATAGTCTTTTGTCCAGCATTTTGACTCATTTACTTGACTTTTCAATGCTGGAAGACTTGAAGTTGCTAATAATAAATCACCTGTATAACTTATGGCTGATATTCTTACTTTTTCAGTTTCAGTTATATCTTCCTATCATTGGGATATATTTTCTATGACTTTGTTTATGTAAATTATGAAAAGTCAGTATGGAAACTTAGAATAGGACCAAAGCCATTCTCCTGAAAAGTGAAAAGGAATATTTTATACAGCAACAGGAAAAAACATCCTTTAATAACAGAAAATACTTTTGCCAGTGAGTCACCTGCCTGTTCTAGACTGGAAGAATGACTCCACCAAATACTGTCTTCAGATTTCTTCTTTAAAGATTATGTAATTATTTTATTTATCCACATTTTCTGATTGGGACAATCCAGCTGGGTTAGTAGCCCCTTTTCAGTATAAGCCCGGGAAGAAAAGTTCCTGTATGTTGATATACAACAAGAAAATATGACATAAAAAGCAATAGAATGAGTATAAGCATTGTAAACATATTGAAGGATACAATTACAGTAAAGCAAAATATGCAGAACTATAATACAAACATTATAAATTGTAGAGGAAAAGGAAGTTTAATTTATAACCAGAGGATGTGGCTTGTAGTTATATGTGAAAAGAAGGTGGATGAGAGTATAGAAGCTTAGGGTTAGATATGAATGGATTACAGAAGACAATTGAGGGAGGTGGGAAAACTGAGCAAATATAGGTGGTGAATATAATGTAGGGCAATGAGAAATTATGAGGAGGTGGTGCTGGTATTCAGATATGTGTAAACATTAATTCAGAATTCAAAAGTAATTTGGGTGTATGAGAAGTATTAGGTATAGAATTTATTTTAGTGGAATTTAAAGCAAAATTCAGTCACCTTTTTTTAACAACATCATATCAAAAGCCAATCTACATTTCCAGATCAAAGTTAATTTTTATTAACAAATCTGACATTTAGATTTTAAGCAAATGTCAGATTTCAAGTGAAAAGGCTCAAGATTGCAAAACTTAAGATTTATTGGCCTTCAAGAAGTCTGATTGCTGTAAGTCTGTGCTGACATTTTAATAATTCTCATATACAGATACACTGCTGTCTGGTACTGATACACACAGGCAAGAAATGTTTGAGAATAAAATATGTAAGTCTGTATCACTAGGTGGTGACTGCGCTCATTCCTGTAATCATCTAAAAGTTTTCATTTCATTACCACTGTAAAGTAGAGTAACCTTGCTTTTCAACTCTATATTATTTAAAATCATTGTACATTGTCTAGGTCCACCCCTAAAATCAGAGCTACCTATCTAAAGTCAAAATGTCTTAGAGATAATCATGATAACACTCTCACTTTAGTTAGACCTAGGTTCAAATCAGCCATCGGGTAAAGGCTAACCTGAAAGAACATTACTTAACTACTCCAAGTGCATGTGCATTAAGGGATACTTGATAAAGCCTTACACAAACCATCCATGTCACACTTACTCAATATGTGTGTTACACTTTTCTGATTACGGATTGTATGACTGTACAAATAAACACTGGGTGTGTACACCTTGACTGTAATGTAACTCCTTTCATAAATGTATAATTGTGTTACTTTCTACTACTCTCCTAAGCCCAGGTCTTGGCTGAAAAGGGTCAACAGAACAGTCCACCTACCCTGTTATTAAACACCAATAAATATCAAGATTATTTCTGATGGAAATTAATGAAGGATTTCTTCTAAATATAAGAGAAAGCTCCCTCCATAATCTTCAAACAATTTTAATTTCTCCTTAAGGCAAAACTATAATTATTTGTCCATGTAAATACATGTAAACACTTATTAGTTTTTGTTAAGTGTGTTCATGCAATTGTATCTTCCTTTTACATTGTACGCATCAATTTTGTTTTTGTTTAGTTCTTTATTTATTGATTGGGTCTGGTCCAAAGTCTTTTTTCATGCACAGCCTTGGCCATTATGGCATTGCATACAACAATTGTAAAGTTACAACAAACAGGACAGTGTGTTTGTAGTATAATATATACAAAAGTGAGTATTATATATAATATAGTATGTCATGTAGAATACAGCATAAGGAATAGTCACACCATGGTAATGCTATATAATATCTACAAACAGTTAAACACAGGAAAAGAGAAGAGGGGTCAATGGTTATGCAAGAATAGGGCAACCTGTCATTAGTAACATGGATGACTCAATTTTTCCTGTCAAAAATAAACAGAAAACCAAGCATGTATCTACGCCTCCTCAAATTTTTTTGGATAGTAGTTTACTACAACTGGATCAGGGTTTAATTCAGTTTATTCATCCTGCTTGTAAAATAAAATAAAGAGGGAGGCCTCTTTTTCCGGAAGAGATTCAACACTCTGAATCTGAACAGGAAGGTGCAGGGATAGATGCAGGGCTATTTCCTCAGATTTCTGATTTAGACTCTGAGGAGAACTCAGTTTCTGCTTCTCCCTTTGGGTTTCTCTTTCTCTGAGACTGTTGCTAGAATGTGTCAGTGTTTTAAGTGTGAGAGCACTGAGATTTCTCAGTACCTCAGAAAATAATATGAGTTGCTACAGAAAGATTTTTCCAGATCCTTCAACCATTCCTCATGTTATGACTGCTTTAGAGCATGTGTGCATTACTGCCTGCAATTTTCCTTATAGTCAGGCAGCTGGCCCTAAAAAGACAGGTAGCATGCATAAAGTTCCTCAGTCTTTTACATTAAATACGCTATTCCCAAACCTGAACCAGCAGCTATAGCTCCAGTTGATCCCACTGCTGCTAAGTAACTAGTCAATTCCAATCCTACTCTTTCTGATACGGATGGGAAAGTTGTTGATAGTTATGGGGAAAACCGTATACTTCTGCAATTTTGTTTTTCAGAATTTTTAATTGACAGGCTCATATGTTAAAGTTTGTTCTGATTAATTGTGAAAGTATGAGGAATGTTTTATCAACAGTTTCTTCTTATGAGGAAAAATCTGCTCTAAATAATTTGGTTTCTTCTATTGTACAGGTCACTACTCATTGTTTACAATGTGTGTGACTGTGATTGGTACTGTTTTGAGGATGTTTGCATGGTTGCATTCTCAGAACCTCCCAGATTATATTAAAAATGATATTTTAAATTCATCCTTGGATAGAGGTTTAATGTTTGGCCCCTTTGCTACAGAGGTTATCAAAAAGTATAATGAAATGACAAGCTGAGCAAGGGAATTTCTAAGATTTTGTAGACCTGCATTTTCAAATTTTCCAAGGGATTTTTAATCTCCTCATCCAATTTTGGCAAAAAGCAGAATAAACAGTCTCAACAAAATACAGGCAGACATTTAAGAAGAAATAGCAAGGGGGTTCCAAAAAGTATTCTCGAATGTCCCAAAACTAGGGACAGACTGAATGACTATTCAAAAGATCTTGTGACCCCCCCCTCTTCTCACACCCTGACCCATTTATTTTCTTCCAGAAAGTCTAAATCTTCATTTTTTTCTTTGGTAACAGATAGTTTCAGACAAATAGATTCTAAAAATCATTCAGTGTTACACATGGCAATGGGAGGAAATGCCTCCTTTCCAGGGAGTCATTTCTCATCCTCCAGATGATAGTCTTGTTTCCACTAGTTCTTCATCACATGCTGTCCCAAAGAGTGATAGAACCAGTTCCTTCTTCTCAGGTGGGGAAAGGTTTTTTATTCAAGGATGTTCCTTAGTGCCAAGGAAAGAAAATGCTTGGTGACCAATTCTGGTTCTTTCTTTCCTAACCCCGTTTGTGATAGTCCCCAAATTCAAAATGATGTCACTTCACAACCTATTATCTCTTCTTCTTCTTTATCAGTTCTCTGCCTTAAGATTTGGACTACACACTACACCAAGAGTGTTCACAAAGTGTCCAGCTCCAGTTTTAGCTCATTGCAGGCTACAGGATATCCACATTCTTCCATATTTAGACAACTTGTTATCTTTGCAGAGTCTTTTTCTAGGTCTCAGGAATCTCTCTCATGGATAAGAGATCTCTTACACAAGCTGGTATTCTAAAGAACATTCAAAATTCTTTCTTGAATCTTTCAGACAGGATTGTGTACCTGGGATGCCAGCTAGATACATCAGTCCAAAGAGCTTTTCTTCCACAGAAAAACAATAGATCTACATGTAGATCTATTTCTAAAGTTTTCCACTTAGACGTCGGTCACTGTGAGAGAATACCTCAGGATTTTGGGTCTCATGACATTTGTGATTCTCATGATACCCCTGGCAAGACTCCACATGAGAAAGGTGCAGTTGTATCTGAAATCTCTTTGGTCCCAGCACCAACACTCTATAGCTTTTCAAATTCCAGTGCTGGGGTTTGTCAGAAAATAAATCATTTGGTGGAGACAACATATTTCCATAAATCTAGGCCTCTCCTTCTCTCTCCCTGCTCTGAAGCTGTCAGTCACTGCAAATGCTTCAGACTTTGATTGGAGAGCAGTTTCAGAAAGGATAAAAATGCAGGGGGTGTCAGACACCAAGGCAGATGCAAGCAAATAAATATCAAGGAGATGCTTGCCCTGATCACTCTGCTCTCAGAACCATCTTTGGTCCCCAGGACTTCTTCAAGTAGTTACAGACAATACCACAATCATGTGGTCCATCAGCAAGCAAGTGGTAACCAGGTCATACTCTTTTGCAGACAAGCCATGTTAGGTTGGGATACAGTTTCACAGCATAATCTCACTCTACAAATGTCCTACATTCCAGCAGAACAAATTTATGTGGCATTGAAGGTGAGCAGGACCAGGACAGACCCTCATTACTGGAAACTAGATCAGGGGGTCGTTTAATATTTGATCCCACTGTGAGGAGTTCCTGAAGCAGACCTTTTTGCCTCCACTTTAAGCAATCAAATGGCAAGATTCTGTTTCAGGACTCCATGCAAAAAGGCCTGAAAGACAGATGCCTTTTGTTTTCTTTTCTTTTCTTTGGACAGGAATGTTCCTGTATACTTTTCCACCATTTCCGCTAATATCCAGGGTACTTCTGAAGATTCAGAAGGAATTCTCCAAGATCATTGTGGTGATTCCCTTCTGGGCCAGGCAACAGTGGTCCTCCCTTCTTTTGGAAATGGCCCAGGGGCAATTACCACAGGCGTCTTCATAGAATGGATTTACTCTCACAAAGAGTGGTGTTTGATACACCCTGACATCAAGCATCTTCACCTGACTGCCTGGATGATAAGTTCTTAATTCCTTTTAGTTTCCTGCTTTCTGAGAATGGGGAACAGGTATTAATGGAGACAAGAAAGCCTGCTACTAGAAAATCATTTATTAGCAAATGGAAAGGTTTCTCTAGTTGGTGCAAAAAGGATAGTTGTTCTCTGTTTTTTACAGTAGTTGTGTGAGTTACTATCCTATGGCCTTTCTTATTCCTCTGTCAAGGTTCATTTTTTTGGCCATTTTAGAATGTCTGCCTATGTATCTTCTTCTTTCAATGCAGTCCCTTGTCAAAATGTTTTTGAAAGGGGTGTTGCATAAGAAACCTTCAAGAAAACTGGTGGCCCCTCCTTGGGATCTTTATTTTTCTGTTAGAGAAGCTAACATTTTCTCCATTTGAACCAGCTAACCTGGCAGACTTGAGGTTCTTAACAGTGAAAATAGTTTTACTGATTACTCTAACATATGTAAGAAGGGTATCTGAGTTGCAAGCTGTTATAGCGAGTCAACCCTATGTCATTCTCTATAGGGACAGGGTTTCTTTGAGATCTAATCATTCCTTTATACCTAATGTGATATTCAAGTTTTCTTCAAGCCAAACTATCCAGCTCCCTGTTTTCTTGAAAGGATGCTTCATATCTTGGATGTCCACAGACTATCCTGACAAAACTAAATCTTCAGATTTTTGGATCAATTGTTCATTTCTTGTGAAGGTATGAAGAAAGGATAACCTGTATCCATAGCTGGCTTTAGGCACCAGCGATCCCTGCAGTCGCTGGGGGCCCCCTGTTCCCTGGGGGTCCCCAACAACAGCAAATTGTCTTATCCTGATATTTTATAACATGTCTGTCAGACCAACAAAAACTACTACAGCATTCTTGAATAGTTAATAAACCACATGACATGGATAATAACTCTCCTTTAAAATTCAAAGATATTTCTGGTTGTAGACAATAGTCAGTGTTTTGTCAAGTACAGGCATCACTGACATAGTGCCCCTGGCTTAGTTAAATCCTGCTGTTGGACATGTTCTCCACTAAAACTAACTTCATATCCAGCTTTAGTCCCTGCTATACTTGTGGCTGCAGGGCCCCCCCTTAATCATCCTTGACTGTGTGGGGGCTCCACAAAAGCTGCTGCTGGCTGGGGAAAATGAGGAAGAAGCAATGTATTAATTTACTAATTATGCTCTTTAACCTGAACAGGACTGTAATATGACCCTGTTATGATGAAGTTGATAATGAACATGAGCAGGGTAAGCACTAGACAGATCAGCAGCCCAAAGTGACTTATCTCAGCGCAAACTTTGGTTTTAAGAAGAGCTGATACTTCTGATCATCAGGGATGGTTTTCTCTTTCAGGGAGTTTTATGAATAAAAGCAGAACACCAGATAGTATAACTCTCAATTTCTTTGCTTAAGAATTCAGTGCAATCTCAAAAGTAATAAAATAGTGGCTCAGAATCAGGACTACATTTTAAATAGTACTCTAATTTGCTTAAAAAGTTAATAGAATAACACCTTTTACATCAACACGTATTTTTGGACAATAAGTGTAAAACTCAAGATGTCTGGATTGATTGACTGTTTGTAATCTTGAATGATTTACCAGTAAATCAAAGTTTTTATGAAGGAGAAAGCAAATATATGAACAAAATCAGGGAAGATCTGTGAAATCAGGGACAGTGACAGGTATGCATTACTGCCCAATGTGACTTACCCCTGCTGCTGTCTGACAATTGCTAGACAGCAGTTACTGATTTGATGTGGCAGTACCAGTGTTGCACAATGTATTGCTGTTTGTTGAAATAAGTACAAAACGAGTACTGCTATGGCTTATGCTTGTGTGTGTGTGTGTGTGTGTGTGTGTGTGTGTGTGTGTGTGTGTATAAAAAAGATCACTGGTTTTTAGTTGTACACACACCAAATAATGCCAGGACACAGACATTATTCTTCTGGGTATCAGTAAAAAATGTACCTAAAAAGTAATTATATTTCAAAAGTTGTGTCTTTCGGCTTTTTTCGGTTAGGGGTCGCCACAGCAGAACTCCGGTCTGCTAATGATTGGCAATTGATTTTTATGTGCCGAGTTGCCAGCCCTGATGCACAACCTTCAACGAAGGTATGCCCATTCATGCATGTCTCCAGACAGAAGACGCTCTAGCTGAGAATCGAATGGGACAACGTCTTACTGTGAGGCAACAGCGCTACCGCAGCACCACCACTGCAGTACAATTATATTTCAAAAGTAAGACATAAAATATATCACAGAACATTCAGGCACTTACATCTTCTTGGGGTCTGGTGGTCCTCACTCACTAGACTGTATAAATGGGTACTGGGGGCTCCCTTAATCATCCTTGACTCCGTGGGGACTCCCACAAAAGCTATTGCTGGTTGAAAAAAAACGTAGACAAAAATGTTTACATTTTTTTTTTGATTGAGCTGTTTAACCTGAAGAGTGCTGAGGTATGACCCTTTTAGGATAAAGCTGACAATAGCCTCTGATTTCTACCACACCCATTCTAAAACCAGCGCTGCTCAAATGTGTGTGTACAGAAAGCTGCTGTAGGTTATGGGGGGGGGGCTGGGGATTGTGTTGTTATTACAACTATAATTTTCATCACATTGAAACCTTAGAGGTGTGCACATGAAGTCATTATAGCTTATGTTTGAGCTGAGGACAGTGTGGTCATTGTTTATTTACTTTTCTCACAGACCTCAGAGGTGTAAAAATGTTACTATAGCTTGTGTAGGGGTGGTGTACTGTCTAGGAGCAACAAATTAGAATATATAACTGAAATTATTCTCACAATCACACATCAGGCACATGTATATGGGGCTGACTTTGAGGGTTAGAGGAAAGGAAGTATGCTATGTATACGTATATCAGCAGTCACTTGAAATATATGGCTAGGGCAATTTAAACCTCTGCTTTCATCCCAGTCTAACATCAGAGGGCTGCATAGACAGTGACTGTCTTTTGTGGGGAGTTAGGGAGGCAGGCAGTATTCCCATATAAGACCTATGTATTCCACAACTGGCCTGTTAGTTTATTGTGAGGTACTATTTTGTCAGCTTTGAACATTAAGCCTTGGGCACAACTTATGTCTTCCTTGAAAGAAAAAAATAAGACTGAAATTCTTTTCTTTTTCATGATTTTTGTTTAGGCCACCATTGGAGTAAAATGCTGAGAAAATGCTCTAAAATGCATCCCAGGGCACATATATAACCACTACAGCTTTGCAGGCACCAGCTTAATTGAGTTATTTCCTAAATGGTTATTACTGAGCTGTCTTGGTCAGCAAAGGTGTGCTGAAAGGATACAAGGAAAACTAAAGCTGAACAGCAACAGTGAATTTCTTTCCTTAATCATAATTTCTGTTCAAGAACTTCAAGCTATTATTGGATGAAAAGGTTGTGTAAAGAGAAAACTTCAAAGCATGTAGAAAGTTATGGCTTCCTGGAAAAGTTAAGAGTAAGGCAAAATGTGAGAAAAGGAAGAAAAAAGTAATGTGCATGGTATGGGGAGCCCAAAATGGGGGGGGGGGGGTCAGAGGAGAGGACTATAGGGTGTGTGTGGGAGGTGATGAAACTGTAAGCTTAGTCATCACTTCATTTAAATCCAGACCTTTACATACAGTTGTTGTAATGTATCATTGTTACAACTAAATGCTAGTAACTGTAAGTGTCCCTTTGTTAGACAAGTCAACAAAGTGTGGTATATAGGCCTGTTGTAATGTAAGAGCTTGTAGCTACAGGTCTGTCTGTGCGTACTACTCCTAAAAGTTTGCAGTACAAACTAAAAGGTATCTTTGGAGGTGTGGCATTGACAGGATGATACTTGTACTGGAAGTTCCTAGGGGCCCCTGACTTGACATTTGCTGGGGGCCCCCAAAATGCTAACACCGGCCCTGCCTGTATCAAAACAAACTATTTCCAATTGGTTCTCTGAGGCTATTAACTTTTGCTGTACTCACCATAACAAAACTATTCCAGGCAGGTCAAGGCCCACTCTGTCAGGGCCTTGACTTTATCTATGGCTTTTTGAAAAGGGTTGGATTCTTGAAGTATTCTAGATGCTGCTTCCTGTCCTCTGTAAGTACTTTTACAAAACACTATAAGCTTGATTGCTTCTGTATCTCTAGACCAGGCTTTGTTAAGACTATTCTCCAAATACTCTTGGACTCTTCTCCTTCCACCTGCCAAATGTAGATAGCTAGGGTAATCTACCCATATTGCTAAGGCTACTGTAGCAGAGATCAATATGAAGAACATAGTACAGTTGTGTAAGTAAGCTTACTATAAAACTTACCATAACAGAAAATTTTCGAATGATCACAGCTGCATTAGCCGCTGTCTCTGTCCCTCTATCCTCCTTGTTTTTTAGTGTTTTTTTTTTTTTTTATTCCAGTGCATGGACATTTATTTTTTTATTGTCCATAGCACTGTTGTGTCAGTGCTGAGGCCTCCCTCTGTCTGTTGGCAAGAAAGCTCTGAAAGGCTTTGCACCTCAAACTTGTGTTTTAGTCAGACTAGCTTGCGCTGCCTGACTCTTTAAGCATGTTGAAGGTGCCCTGAAGCTATGGAAGCTGGCTGGCTGTTATATTCTTGTTAGGATATAACTCATACAGCCAAGGCTACTGCAGCAGTTATCATTTCAACATCTACTGTTATGGTAAGTTTACTTATACAGCTGTACTTTCTGAGACTATACATCGTCAGATATATTCTGAATCTGCCACAAGCAATTACCCAATAAAAAAACACAGCAACATAGCTGACTATAACAGCAGAACACTCTCTTTAAGCATTAACACTGTAATTTAACATACATGTTTGCATAATCTTATTTAGAGTTCTACACCATATATTTTGTACAGCGCCCCCCACTTATTTACCATACATCATCCTACTGGAGGTGCCCTGAAAGTATTGACACAAAATTAACATAAATGCTGGAACATACCAGTGAGGTACATGTTATCCGACACCTAGGCAGGAAAGCCTTTCAGCTGCAGCAGTAAACTAATGCATGTTATTAAAGTTTGATAAACATTTAACAATAACACAGCCTGTTGAAAAAAAAAACATTTGTAATATAAACAACAATAAAGCTATGCATATTATTTCAGTCTTAACACACTTTAACAGTAATGCATCCTGACCGACATTAACTTCAACGGCTTCACAACCAAATGTTTCCATTTGTAGGCATGTTTTAAGGCATACATCTATTATCTCATACTGTATAACATATGTAACATGAATGCATACATTTGTTACACAGAATGACAGCAACTGATTTGTAAAAAGCCCTTCACTCCTTTATGCAATATAACACTTTCAGTATTTGGACTTTTGTTACTTATGCTGGTGGCTCGCTACACATTACAGCTCCAGAATTTATGTTCCCCTATTGTGTCCGTGGTGTGCCTCTTACCCTGTTATTGTGCACTTTCAGTTGCCGCTTGTTGCGTCACAGAATATGCTTACCACCCATTAAAACCAGTGCTATGCAGAGACTTGGGAAAAGAATAAAGGAAGGAAAAAATATCACACAAAAGAGCTTGTCGCTTTTTAAATTTTCAGCTTGGCATTATCTTGCAATACTTTTGACATATTTCAAATTTAGAGCCAACACTCATTAATATAAATATGTTGGCTGGAAGCATCTAAATCATTTAACACATCCACAGTTAGTCTGATTAATCATAATTTCCTACTGTAAAGCTGAGTGAAGCATTAACAAATTAATAATTAACATGATCACTTTGAAATTTTGTTAGATAACTTATTCAACTGTTCAGAATTATCACCGTGTTTCAGTCAGAAAAGTATTTAACCCCTTGTGAAGTATCGAACTTTTTCTTAACATCCCCCTTGATCACACTGCAATAAATGGTCACCTTAGTCATCTTAATTCAGCAATTCAGTCTGAGATAGTCAAGGGTCTGTTATAGGATCATGTTTATTAGGCTGCCCAATGACAACCTGGGCATGTTGCTTCACAGGTTATTGGCCAATCCCTAAAAGTTTATCAGCTTAAACAAGCAAACCATTGTCCGGCATGAAATAAGAGTTCAGATAAGTATCACTTTCCAGGTTCCTCATTGACTTTACATTTATATAATTACTCATCACCCATGAATCCACTTGATAACAAAACTATTAAAGTTAATTTACAAAAGTTCTTCAGGTGGCCATGTGGATTTTTTTTCCTATTGTTCAGCCACCAAAAGACAGGTCACTATCACTTCAGCTTTTCCTTGTTCAGACTCAGCTGTCCAGTCCTCTCCCAGTGCCACATCTTTGCAACATTCATTACCTTCCCTGGATTTAAAGGCACTGACTCCTCACCAACAGTCCAAAGTTTGCAGATGCTGTTGTAAACTATTTAGCATTGACTGGGCTGAAGTATAGAGGCACTTTACTGATAGAAAAATGCCTTTAACACTGATGGTGATGAGAATTTGTAGCTTAATTCCTGTCATCTATACCCCTTGATACATCAAAAATAGAGCCTTTTGTTGTATTGTAGTCTCTTATAAATCATGGCCCACCAGTACCATCCTTCCTTTCACCATTATTCCTCTTCCAGGCTGCCACAACTGTGACAAAACTTGTTCCTTTTTATAACAAGTAATGAAAGGAACTAGAGTCTGTCTTTATTGACCGTACATGCTGTCTGCCACAGTCAGTAGTAACCTATAGCTCTTATGACTGCCCAGTGAGCTCTTTGAAAGGGATAGCCCATTTTACCCTCCTTGCTTCAATAAATTCCAAGCAGTCAGACCCTTTTATTTTTTTCCAAAATACCACGAGCAACAGATTATACCACCATGCCTCTTCTTTCACAGCCACTTATTTCTGCTCAGTACCCACAATTTGACAATTTAATTACACTGACTTACTCCTTACCTCTCAACCTTGTAACACAAGAAATCTGGACAAAGCCAAAATTAATGGGGGGACAAATGCCCAAAACTATGGTCAAATTTTAAATATTGCTTGTGCAATCTTAGAGAATTGCTAGAATAAAAGGTTTAGTGTTACTGTACATTTTCTGAAGGATATGAAGACTGAAACTTAAGTGGCTGTCATTAATTAATGAATTCAGTCCTCACTGATTTGCTAGAAACTCACATTTTATGAGGAACAGACCTAAAATATAAGGCAAAAATTTGGGCATTCTGCGAAAATCTGGACAGTTGAAGCTATGCCTTACACCCACCACCTTCTACAGCAGTGGTAGCACTAAATCACACTGTTCATTTAGAAAAATCACTGGAATCAACACCAAACATCTCAAGTTCCTATATAAATTCAACAACTCTGAGAACGGGCACTATCTAAATCTGTTTTCAAAAGCCATATAAAGGATCAGCAATTGCCTTCTTTACTTGGTGGTGGCTCACCATCCACAAGGTGCCGGTCATGTTTATATTGATCCTCTACAATCATCCCTGCTTCACTTTTTCTCATTTCTAATGACTGCATCATGCACGACTGGTATTTCTACTAGTTCTAAATGCCCATAACTGCCATATAGCTGAAACACCTGATGTCCTTAAGGGGTCATTTGCATGTATCTCATTATCCTCTTTTACAAGAGGTTTTAAGGAATCCCACAGTTTTGAATATTAGCAATATCTTCATATTAATAGTAATACCTCAAAAATGAAACCTTGGAGTTAGAAAGTAATATGTGGAAGCTGACATTTTTAAGCATTTGCAAAAATAAGTGCATTTTATAAATGAGGTCCTGATGTATTTTGTCTGAGAAATTTGATGTAATATTGTTAAGGTTACAGAGATATTGGTCATTATTGCTATGTGCCATGAATAGTCTTGCATGCTCTGTTATTTGTGATTTCACTACAAATGAATACATTTTGCTTTATTCTGAGAAACTTGCAGATATATGATCCTTTTATTGCTACATACTACCAATAATGTTATATTGCCATTTGGGTGCGTGGGTGTTTGCCAATTGGTTCGCAACCTATGTGTATTTTACATGTTTTCAGGCTGACAAGCTCTGCGTGCCTTTGGTTCACATATTAGTGAGTTTTTATGAAATAGGACCGAAATAATAGTTTATTTCAGAAAATGTGATATTTGCTGTAATTGTATATCATGTTATACAATAATGTACGTATTTTATTTGTTCTTATATATAAGCTTGGTAATCAGGTAGATAGACTGGTCAACAGCTCATTTTCAACCATGACTTGTGCCTGTAGGATATAACACAAAGAACAGAATTGTTGTAAGTGTACGAAGTAGAAGCATGCAGTCACATTAGAAAATCTAATCTGAAGCAAACATTTGACAGAGATAAAATGTACTGTATAGAATTCTACCAGGTTTATACAAATCTACCAGGCTTATACAGCTATCATTGAAAATCTTTCTAGTGCATGGAGTGCTGTGATTAGTCTCAAAAATGGTCAAATAATATCCTGGTTACATGCTACTGTAGCATGAGAACTGACAGTAACAGTGCTTTCAAAGATGTGTAACAAATGTTACACACCTCCTAAGTGCTGCTATGGGCTAGTATCATGGAAGGGACGTTCCTTCACTCTCAACTTTTCCCTGAAAATCTCTCCTCATATATCCACGAAAGTTTACAGATGTCCATTTATAAGTAACTCATTTAAATTACAGCAGTATTTAAAAATTGTCCCTGACTTTTTACTTATTTGCTGCTTATGCGACAGCACTCACTAAGTAGTTTACTGGCATTCAAAGCTGGTAAAACACTTCAAAAACACTTTAGCTTTTTTTTTGTAACAGGTAGTACATGGAGTAGATTGACTCCGTGCACTACAAAGAGTTATGATCGGGTCTCACTGACTGTAACCCATTATTTTGTGGTCTCAACATGGATGCCAAGATTCACCTCTCAAGCTTCGCTCTTGAGGTGAATTTTTTCGCATCCATGTCTCAGACACGTAATAACGTGGTTTTGATCAGAGACCCAATCATAACCCTCTGTGTTACAATCACAGCTATGTGTAAGGTGTATAACTGATAATATTGGCTTATGCAAGACATACATCTGCTGAAAACAGATAAAATTATCCCGTCAGACTTTCTTGTAAGCAAATGTCAATACACAGCTTGTCATTGTCTTGGAAGCATGAGTATTTGGATTCAGTAATCAAATGTTTTTGTTTAGTTTTAAATGTTTTAATGTTTTGTTGTCTTGTTTTGGTTGGGACTTAATTCCAATTAGATGGTCAATCTCAGAGAAGACTTCTCACCTATGGAGGTTTTGAAGCAGGGTCTGATAAGAGTTAAAGCTTCTTCCTGACCTTTCCTGAAATCATAACTCTGCTGCTTCATTTGCAGCACTTTTCAGAGGGGGGGACAGAGTCCCATTTTCAAAACCTTAAAAATCTGTGAGGCAACCAGCAAAGTAGTTCTTTTGGTGACAGGAGGCCAGATGAACATTTCTAAGGGTCGACAGTGGTGTGTGCATTGGTTAGCAACACAAATCCACAGATTTTGTTAATCATTGTTTTTTTTGTGTGTAACTGAATTGGAGTGTAGCGCTATTGGGGGAGTCCATACTCTAATTTAGGTATGAGTACATTTCTAGCTATGGCACTGTGAGCTATTGATGAAAGCAGGTGAGAAATCCTTCACAGGTTTAGTTAGTGTACAGTTTTACTGATGATATTGTCAGTATGCTTTGTTAGTGAGAATGTTGGGTCCAAAGTTATCCCAAGTTATTTTTGTTCTGTTACTAATGGCAGAATGTTGCTAGCTGAATCTGACAATTTAATAGGTGTGGCTTTGGAAAGCTTTGGAGTGGTGCCAAATATCATAATATTAGATTTGTGAGGGATGATAAGTGATGTTTTGCTGTCTTTCCAGTGGCATAATTGTGTTAATCTGGTTTGCAATTTGTGTGTAGGCCATTTTTACAGTTTGTGTGAGCACAAGATGTAAACTGCTGTGATTCTGTAACGGGCTTAAATTGGATCAATTTGTATCATTAGCTTGAAAGTAAAGTAACTGTTTAAAAGCCAACATTTCTAAATCTCAAGCATTTGCAGACCTCTCAACTGTCCCTATTTTGGAGGAATATTCCTATTTTCAGGCCTGATTTTGCCCTACACAGGACGTCCCTATGTTTAGAGGTATGCCCCTATTTTCAGGCTTGACTTATCCCTTTGCACAATTTTCTGAACCCCCCTTATCATGTGATTTTTAAAACTGTCTAGTACATGCAAAACTGTGCTACATGACCAGCATTCTAGGGGCACCAATAATATTTTAAAAGAAGAGAGCACACTTCTTACAACTTTTTTTTCAGAAGCAAAAATAAATGACCTTGTATGGTAGAAGTTTACAGTACAGGTTCATTGAAGTCTACAGATTATACACTGTCTCTATGATAAGGTGCTTATATTTTTCCATCATTTTTGTCACTTTCTGTTTTTTAAACATGTTTCTGAGTAGGATCCCACATTCCTAAGGGACATGGGAAGAGTTGTGTGCTATTTGATATTCACATTTTATGTTAGTTAGATGTCCATGTCCAGAATTCTAGCTGATGCATCTACTTTTCAAGGGCTTTTGCAACTATTTTCAGTATCTGCAGGTTGAGAGGTATGATTGTCAGACTCCCTACATTGATAGGATGCTCTTTACTGCTTGTGATCAACTAATGCAAACCTCTTTCAGTTGTCCATTTCCTATAACCTC
The DNA here is from genome assembly GCF_019279795.1 of Protopterus annectens. Classification (NCBI taxonomy): domain Eukaryota; kingdom Metazoa; phylum Chordata; order Ceratodontiformes; family Protopteridae; genus Protopterus; species Protopterus annectens. The sequence goes on from NC_056732.1 coordinate 603,242,126, forward strand.
TTTAGTAATTCCATTTCCTAACTTAATGCCAGAAGCTTGTAAGAAGCTGTCTAGCTAAGACATTCTTTAAACAGGTATTAATAATTTGTCAGAAGAAAATGATCTATAAATGTGCTATAACTTGATAACAACATTTATTACTTTTCTATTGTCCATTTAGTTGAATCTTGCCCCTCTTTCTCAACTGTTTTTTTTTTCTTTTTCTTAATATGCGTAATCCTCCATTTATCTATTAACATGTGTTAACTAGGATAGTTAGACAGAACACAGCCCATTTTTAGCATAGGCCCAGGAAGAAAAGCTGAAGAAAATAAAACCAATTTTAATTGTACAAACTACTAAAGATGATAAAAGCTATGCATGCATACATGATTATAAATAATCATACTAAGGACAGGAGTACAATGATTACATCAAAACCGAAAAGCTAGATTGAAAGAGAGAGGGCTGACATAATGGCTAAGGTCTTAGCCTTGCAGATACAAAACACAGGGTTTGATTCTAACTTCTGATTATTGGCTAGGTTTGTAATAATCTACAGTCTGATAGCCTAGTATTTACCTATCAACTTTAAGACATGTGAGTGCATCTGACAGTAATGCATATGATTACTAAGCCAGAAAGATAACAACTGTTAGTATTGCCCTTTTCTAAAATAAATTTTGTTGCCTTATACCCTGGCTAGAACCCTTCGCTAAGCTTACAAGTACTACTCTCATCCTCTATTATATCCTGAGCTCCTCTTACACTAACCTTCTTATTTCACTCTAATTAATACATTTTATATTTATAAACTTACAATATCAACTTCCCTTAATTCAGCCTAAAGCTACTTCTACTAATACTTGACTTTCTCTCACGACTCTTTAACTCCTATTACTGAAAAGTCTAACACTCGCTACTTCCTAAACCCATTGACATCTCATTAATTAAGCTACCTCACTAAACTGTTAAATTTTTGATCTTCTCCTGAAAGTGTAAATGTTATGACTATATAAATTTGTCTGCCAATTTGTGTATTTTAATCAATGTTCTATAAATGTAGAATGTTCTACAGATGTATTAATATAGTTTATACTTCTACTGTTTACACTTTGTACTGTGGAGCTTTTCTACCCACGGTGGTGGTGCTACGGTAGCATTGTCGCCTCACAGTAAAACGCTGTCCGGTTCGATTCTCAGTTAGAGCGTCTTCTGCGTGGTGACATGCGTGAATGGGTGTACCTTCGTTGAAGGTTGTGCGTCAGGGCTGGTAACTCGGCATGTAAAAATCAACTACCAATCATTAGCGGACCGGAGTTCCGCTGTGGCGACCCCTAACTGGGAAAAGCCGAAAGACACAACAACAACAACAACTGTGGAGCTTTTCTCTCCAGGCCTCCACTGAAAATGGGTTTCAGACTCAGTAGGCTTTTCCCAGTTACCAAATGCTAACTAAACAAGCAAACAAACAAACAAACAAATAAATAAATAAATAAATATTCAGCATGAGCATCAAAACTGTGTTGACAGCATTGTGGGCTACAGACTAGAATGTTCCTTGCAGCAATGAAGAACAAGGAGAGAAACAGTATGTTACTGAGAGAAGGTGTGTCAAGTATGAGGGAAGAGTATTGTTTAGGACGGGTGGAAACATTTGTAAATTATAGACACACAGGTGATTGTTAAGCTGAAAAGTAAAAGTGGAGAGATGGTATAGGAGGTTAATGATGTAAAAGCCCTTCTTTGTAACTGTTAAAAAAAGGTAAGTGAGTAGTGGCAGGATTAGTAGGAAGAACGTGTGTGAGTATAGGGTGGGAGTAGAGGTAGAGAGCAGACAGAATAGAGTAGAAGGATATTATAAGTTTATTTCAGAAGCAGTTTTAATTGGTTCATATCTTAGTAGGGGGAAGAGAAAAAACAGGTAGTGCTGAGAATACTGAGGTGGTAATTCCATATTGTAAGAGGGATATCAGCTGCATGTATAAATCCAGGTAGAGGTTACTTTTTTTTTTTTAATTTGATTAGAAAGTTGTTATAGCAAATTCAGATATAAGGGCAGGTAGTTTACTAAATTTAGCTTCTTTCAACTTTATACTCTTCTTTATCTTAGCTCATCTATTTTTCTTCTACTCTACCTTCTTATGGGCATTCCCTTCCTTTGCATACACTGTTTTTCATCTTGTTCTCTTAAACTTACATTTTGTCCCTCTCCATTGTACGTGGCTGTATTTCTTTTCTTTTCTCTTTTCTTTTCATTCTCTTCTTTAGCCTTTTCTCTTCTTCCTTCCTTTCACCTATAACTTTTCTCTTTCATCCTACCCCATCTACCCTTTTATAACTGTTTTCCACTAAGTTGTCCATTATTTTGCTATATGCATTGTTTATAGTCAATGTAGTTTATTTTTCTGTATGTTTTTATTTTCATTTAGGAGTAATTCTGTAATTTATTTGTATTATTTATATTTTATTGATTATATTGCCATGGATTATGCTATATCCAGTGTATTTATGGGCACTTAATATCAAGTGTATTCCTATTGTATTGTGAGTTGATTTAGCCTCTGTTTTCCCGATATCCTTTTTGCAAAATGTTGAATGAAGTGCTTTTGCTTCTGTTTAGCAGTCTGAATTCACAGAGCTTTTCTCCACTGAGCCTTCACTGAAAATGGACTGCCCAGATGGGTATTCTTATTAATGAATAAGTAAATAAGATACATGAATAAATCCTTAGAAAATCAAAGTGAGCAACCCTTTTTTTGTAGATTTTCAGAACCATTTTATTAACAGAAATCTTCCAAACCTTCATTTACATGTGTTAATTCATTGACAACTGTGGGCTGGAAATCGCTGCAGACATCGCTGACGTGCTTCACATCCTGCTGTTTGTGTTCTTTGCCTTGGGATAACCAGGGTTATGAGAACAAATAAGTTGTGCAGAAGCTTCAGTAATGTTTTCAGGTCAGATCTGAGTAAATTATTGCTTAAATCTGTTGGTGAAGTTCTGTCTATAGAGAGCTTTGGTTACTTCAGTCATCTGCCATTCACATCTTGGGCCTCCCACATACCAAGGGCACAGGTCAAGTTCAGAAAGGCATTCTGCGGTTTAAAACTTTTCTTCTCTTTGAACAGCCGCTGTTTTGCAACCACAGCTGCAGTCACATGGATCATTCAAATATCTGAACTGTCTTGTAACTCGACTATAGATACTTTTAATGTTTAACACTAGCAAGAAGTGAATATGATAAACTTTTTCTAAGAATTCCTTGAGTAAATGCAAAACAACTGTGTTATGCCACTGTAGTGTTCAAGAATATTATTTAATAATTTCCAGCCTGATTGGCACAACATATCATGTCAAAACAAATCATATCAGAATAAAGGATTTCAATTTTTTTCTGTAAATATTAAAGATAAACAGATAGATATAATTCTGTCTATGTCTTCGAGTTTTGTCACCTTCATAACCAATTCCTTTCCTAATTCCTGTCTTTGTATAACATAGTGGGTATCAGATTCATTTTGATGATCATATGTTCATCGTATTGTGTATTTCAGTTTAGTGTGTAGCTTTAATAGGTTAAGAAAGTGCACTATTTATAATTCCCCTAAATATTTCAACAAGTCAAACATGAAGAAAAGGTGATTCATGAAAAATGATTTGTGTAGTCTGAGAATGCTGTAACTTTACAGAAAAAAAATATATATATATGTATTTTTCATATTGCAGTACTTTGGGAGTCAGTGTGTTTATTTATCTGGGTAGGAGTCATATAGTCGCACTAATATCAGGCGGTAAAGGAGTTTTCATTTACATCACCTGGTTCTTCTTTGCAGATTTTTTTATAGGTTATCCCATTGTTAGAAAGCTGAGTTTCAGAAACCATTGTTTAGAAATGTCTTTTTGGAAGAATCATGCTCTCAAGTTTTGCCTGAGGGCTTGATAACTAATTTTCATGTCCCCCGAGGAAACATTTGCCTGCATTTTCCTTTTGGATGGTACCAGCATCTTGCTTCTATATCTTTAAGAACCAATTAATCCAGCTACCAGTTATGGTAGTTAGTAGTGAATATATTATGTATTTCCTACCTCTGCAACATTAACCACTGTCCTCAGTATTGTTTTTTTTTTCTGCCACAACTTTCAACACCCTCATTGCTAAGGATGTGAAAACATCACACTCAGGCGATGGTGTTATTTCCTCTGTTCTTCTGCCTGAGCATGCCCACAGAATGCTTGTACAAGCTTTACTATGACACTGGCAGTCTAAACTCATCAACCCCTTTTGTACTGACTTCAAATCCTACCAAAAAGTTATAATACTTAATATTTTGTGTCAATAATTAAACACATATTTTTATTTCTATTTATTTGTCTCTGTATGCCCTTAACTGCATCTAACAGTACTTAAAATTCATTTTGCTCTTGATGTGAGCACAAATGACAGCTCCTCTGTAGGAGCATAATAGGTAAGTTCTGTCAGCTGAATCAGATTGTTAGCATGCAGGTGTCTCAGCATTTTGCAGCACAAAGTCTTGAAATGTACATAACATATTTCAGATACATTGAAGGAGAACATTACATCATTCTAGAGCTCAGAATGATATAAATACTATATAACCAATTTATTTGCAACTGTACCAGCGATGGTTCCCCAAAAAAACACTGTGGCACACACACACACACACACACACACACACACACACACACACACACACACACACACACACACACACACACTGAATTAGAAAACTAATCACTGTTGAACCCATTTGTTATGGACAATTATCCAGGGAGGTTGGGAGTGACCAGTCACTACCTGCTTAGTCATCCTGTTAGGGGGTATTGACTGGCTAAATAGGGTGACACCTAGTGGGAGATTTAGGTTGTTACCCAGTGGAGACTGAGTCAGTCAAACCTGTGCAGTAATGGTGCTTAATACCAGTAAGCTGATGGGAACTATAGCATGTGAAACATACTTCCCCTTGGGTGACTGCAGTAGTGGGTTCAGCAGAGCCACTAAGGGAGACGGTTTTTCTATCAGGGTGGTGAGGATAGGCCAGATTCCAAGACCAGCAACCTGGCCTGTACCCTACCATATGGAGAACAATCAGCTAATTGGGTCTGCAGTGCAGGAATGAATGGCCCATAGGACTCCTGCTCAGCTCAAGAAGAATTACTAACTCCTGTAACCCCAGAACAGAAGGACTGACTGAATGTCACAGTGGAGCCATCAGGCAACTTCCTGGGGAAATAAAAAAAGGATGAAATGTGGGGAGGCAGAGCAATACATTAAAGTGCTGAAAAGTTATGTGAAAACTATATATCACTAATAAACATTCACAACATAGCTATTTGGTACTTTCACATGACAAATAAGTATATTTTCTCAGAAATACTCCAGTATTATGCATGTCTTTCACAAAGACCATTATCTCAAGCAGCAAGTCTGAATCATAAGAATTTTGTCAGTACACTTAAAGTGCATTTTAGGAGTCGTAGCTATATCACTGTTGTATTTGTTAATAGTATTAGATGAAGGAATGTGCATGGTACTTATCTATATTTGCTCGTTAGTGAAAATTATTATGTGTTTACACTATACTAGAAACAAATACTTGCAGACCTGAATGTTAACAGCATTTTCACACTGTACTGCAACTAGCCTGACTGCAATGTTATTGATTACTGTAGTTCAGTTATTAGTACTAGACACACTCTAAACATTAAGGTTTATGGAAATGCTTCTACATTGGAATATTCTTCCACAAAACGTTGCATAAAATTCAGGTACTGTCTTCTTCTTTATAGTAAATGATTATACTCTGAACTTAACTTCTTGCTTACACCTACATTTGTACCTTGAAACAAAATAGTTGTATATTTATTTCTTGCTTGCAATATTGTAGGCAGTACTACTTTAGATGTCATTGGCAACTTTTGCATCTGTTCCTGGAAGAAACGTATTGTCTTACTAAAAACTCTAAATTATCATGCAGTTTTAATAATGTTAATAAACAAATGCATAATTTTAACAGTTTTCTACTACATCCATAAAACTATGTTTTAGGTGACTAATCTTATTTCTAAGTACATTATGTACAAAACCATGGAGTAATAGGCATTAGCTTAGTTCTCTAATCCTCTGCCCTCTGCAAATTATAATGTTACTGACAGCTACTCAGAAAAATGTACTCATTTGAGTACAGAGAGTATGCCTAACTACATCCTTGACTGGGATGACTCATTACATGGTCTGGCAATGTCATCTGGTATTTAGAAAGAAACACCAAGCAATATAGCAGAGAAGTAAACAATAATGTCTGTGTAACAAGTCTCCCATCTTACATATCACACAGATTATTTGTATTGTTGGCACATTTCAGGCTTGTGCTTTATATTAAATTTTCTAGAAAAACACCAGAGGCACAACCTTTTTTATCTGAAATATGATGCTTAATTTTCATTTGTAGTTTATAGACGGGCTGTCACTGGACTAGTACAGTGTTCTTTCGGCAGTGTTTTGAGTGCATACTGTATACATATTTAGATCTTACCATGGAGTTCAGCTACTTCTTCATACATTAGGATCATCATCTTTGCTTATATATACAGCTTCTCATGCCAGATATTTATTGACCTATGCATGTCATATACATTATTTGCTATGACAGTACAGAAAAAGGCATAGCATGGTGAGCAAAAACTATGTGCTACTTGCAAGGGGATTGCACTATTTTGATCAAAATTAAATATCACAGATATGGAAAGAATGCAGAATTCAGAGGCAAACAAAGTATATTTTTATACTCCTTTCCCCTTCTACTTTATGTGTCATCATTCTAGCTGAGATAAAGAAGAAATGTTAGGCTGGGCAAAGAGGTCATGATATGGGCAGGAGTGGTAAAATGAAGCCGGTAGTAAGCATTTTATGCCTTGCTAATAACACATGAGAAGCTCTCCTTCCACCAAGTTAAAAGTTACTGAACTGACATTACTATTGCACAAAGCTTGCTTCAAACTTGAAAGTTATCACTTTGAATGGCTTCCACAAACGTTGAAGAATGACACAGGAGTCAGAATTTATCCTGTTCTTATCATATAAGCCTTAGAGTGTGGAGAAATGCTACCGTAAGAATAGTGTGCCACTGTCGAGGAATGTCAAGCTTTGTGTCTGGAAAGGAGGGATGTAATTGACTGTCTTAAAAAATAGTCAGTGATTAATGCATCATTTATCCATGAATGGCATGATTTACCCACAAAGATGATGCCTGAGAGGGCAAATGCCACCAGAGAGGGTAATTTATGCGTTACTCTTCAACCTTTGTGGTCTATTATACAATTATTTTGTATAAGAGCTTGCTTAATGATCCTAATGTTGGGCATTGTGATCCCTGCATTTCATGTGAATGTACTGTGCAAGTACACACACACACACACACACATACACACACACACACACACACACACACACACACACACACACACACACACACACACACACACACACACACACACACACACACAGCCCTTTTTTTGATGGACATAGGTTAGAAGACAGAAATGTTAGGGATAGCTCAAGAAAAGGAATTTGGTGTCAACTGCTGTGACTTGACAAAATGCAGTTTTTAATAAATTTGCAAGCCTGCTAGCAGCTCTTAATAATGGTAAGGTCAAAAATTCAAACAGATGGCTGTCTAGCACATCTTTGCATTTGGGAGATTTAAATAAAATGTAACATCTTTTTTTTTTGTAGTCTAATTGGCTGGCTAATTGCAGACATTGCGTAAATGCTGCTGCTTCTCCAGTCTGCTTCTAAAATGTAAAATTTTTCTCCCTCATTTGTTTTTCTTGATAAGATTGCCAAGAGCACAAATACAGGTAATGATCCTTACTAGTAACTGCTGAAGAACACTGCAACAATGCAGCTGTGAAGCTTTAAAAATCCCATGCAGTTTAGTTTTACTGATCCTTTTTGCTGCAATCATGCCCTTATTAGGCAAAACTTACTTTCTGATTCTCAAATATGTAGGATTTGCTTGAGTTACTTAAGTGAAAATATATTTACTAAGTTTAATAAACCTGTGTTTTCACTGTATGCTCAACAGCTGTCTTTTAACTTCCTTATTCCAAAACATGTGGCCCTGCCTTCTATTGGCACATATGTGGAGGAAGCATTTGAGGTGTTTCCTGTAGCCTGCAGCAGACTTGGATATATTGTGATTGAACGCAGCACAGTCAGTCACACAATCAATCAGACATTAACTCAACAAGTAATGCAATGCGGTTATAATCAAGTGTAAGGTAACAACAGCAAAATGGAACTTGGTAAGATTTCTAGTAAGGTATGCAGCACTGTAATAAATAGTTAACAATTATCATTTAGAATGAACTCAGAAAGCATTATTGTATCTTAAGAATTCAGCAACAGATCAAGGTATTTTGTCAGGCAGACATGTTTCACAATTATCACTAAGTAGTCCAGTAAAGCCTTTACGTTATTGTTTACCAAAGGGGAATAATAATTTGAACCAATCTCTGGGAAGACCAATTGTTTCTCAAGTAGAGGGCCCATTAGAAAGAGTGGGTGTGGTGACAGATTTATGTTTGCAACCATCTGTTTCTTCTTTGAGATCGTATATTAGGGATAGTAATTACGTTTTATTGTTTGGCAGAATGATTATTTCTTTGTTACTGTTGATGTACCTAGTCTGTATACTTCTATTTCACATAGGGATAGACTAGGTGCAATTGAGAGTTTTTGTGATTTACATTTTTAAGGATTTACTTATGGTCTTATTGGAATTTAGTCTTATTTGTAACTTTTTTTATTTTTGGGGGATTATTTACAACTTAGGGGGACAGCAATGAGGGCTAGGTTTGCCCCCATTATGCTAATTTACTTATGGCTTTATTTGAGCAACAATACATTTATTCTGATTTTTATTATAAAAATATTTTTATGCATGTTATATTGATGAATTTTTTTATAGTTATATGCACTCAAGATGAACTTGTATGTTTTTATAAGATTTGTAATAATAGATATTTGCTTTGTTTTAGTTGTAATTGTCAGCAGAGTGTTACTGAGTATTTAGACTTACTAATCTATGTTAAAAAATGTTGACTAAGATGCTTAGGAAATCTACAATTAGGAATATTTTTTTTTTGGTCTCAAGTTCACATCCCCATCCCCCATATCTTTTAAAATATTTGCCCTATGGGGAGTTTCTTATGGCTCATAGAATATGTGCTCAGGATGAATGGTAGCGATGCCTTAGATATTTGTAATATCTTTCTGATGGAGGCTTTGATTTTGGATATATTTCTTTCTGTCTGTCTGTCTGCAGCAGGCTTATTCTGTCTCTATAAAGGAGGTTACACAGAGATTTAGGAGGTGAAGAGTAAACTCTAACAGTTGTGTTAGAGAAAATATTTATTTTATTACTAGGTATGCTCCCTTTGTTGAGGGAATTTCTCATACTCTACTGAAACTTTGTTACTTAAAAATAGTTTTAAGACATCTTATAGAAACTTTGCCACTCTAATGGACTGTTTGTTCCATTTGGGTTTATTGCTGGGCTATGTCAAGTCCTCACAATATAAGGGATGTTCTGTTTCCCCTTATTGAGATTATTCTCAGTTACAGTACATTAGAAGTCATAGGGGTGTAGTTTCTAGTTCTTTTCAATTGATATAAAGTGGGACAATTTATTGTATTAAGTGCCCTTGTAATAAGTTTTATATTGGTCAAACTTCTGTGCCATTTAGGGAAAGAATTTTGGAACACATTCGAGACGTCAGAAATGTTTCTGAAATTAGTTCAGTAGCTCAGAATTTTTTTAATATAATGGTTCTGATGTTTCACTATTTAAATTCTTTTTATTGCATGCTTATCCTGTTACTAATTTATTGTTGGAGTAACAGTTTATTTTTATTACAAGCTGGAAGCTAAATACGTATTTTTGTATAATACCTCATCCTTTAGTGCTAAATAATGAATTATAATGGTTCCCCTTTATAATCTCAAAATACTGAAATTTCGAATTTCAGTATCTCAAAACTATAAAGGCGAACAACTCACAATCCTGAAACCCAAAATCACGACACACAATCACGAACATACATACACCATACACCACACAACACACAAACTATACAACCCTACACTACATGTAAGCAGGGGGGCAAGCCCTGCATCCCCCATGTGGGGGTCTGCGCCTCCACACCCCCCTACATATATATACCAACTCTGAGATCGCACAAACAGAAAAAACAAACTCACAGCCAGACATTCTACAGTCCCTCACACACACACACACACACACACACACACACACACACACGCACACACGCACACACGCACATGCACACATGCACACACGCACACACACACACACACACACACACACACACACACACACACACACACACACACACACACACACACACACAGACATCACACATACACAAACACCAACAAATCCAACACTCACACTTATATTTCCACCTCCCTACCCTAACCCATACGTTCAACTTACAAAAGCACTCGCATACACTCACTCACCTTAAATTACAGACACCATCCCAGCCAAACACTTCACGTAACATAGCGTAAATGCATAAGCGCAGATTCGAGATATTCGGATTTGCGCTTATGCACTTTTGCTATTTTGACGTCTCTCCTTTATGGTCTCAGGATACTGAAATTTGAGATTTCAATATTTTGAGATTATAAAGGGCAACCATTATAATATATGTAGTTAGCTTCGTGATGTCAAAACCCTTTTTTCTGTGCTGTAGGTGATTGACACTGTTGAAGTGACACCTCGACCCCGCATGCAAAAATGGGAAAAAGGGATTGTGAATGGATGGATGAATTGATGGATGGCTGGACAGATTGATGGGTACTTAACTGATGGGTGCATGTATTTCCTTTCATTGTTTTACTGTTTTAACCATTGAAGGCATTGGCCCTAATTCCAAAAGACTTGCTGTCAGCATAAGTGACCATTTACACTGAGAGCAGGCTCAGAGCAGGTGTTTTATAGTTAGGCCTTACACTGAAGTAAGTCTCTTACACTGGGAACAAGTCTTTCAGAATCAGGGCAGACTTACATTGTGTACAACTCTTTTGGAATCTGGTCCATTATACTAAGACACTAGTTGGTTTTAAATGAAGAAAGCCTTTTTTATATGACTTCAATGGTGTAAATTATTTCTGTAATAAATAGTTGTCTACCAATAGGATGATCAGTTAGAAAAGTAGGGTGCGTGATTCACTCTAGTGATATCTCTACAGCTGTATGTGTTGGTATGTGTTACACACTGAATGGATTAGTGGAGGAATGAAAACTTTTGGAGTAATCTGTGCATCCATAAAAATGACTCAGTGGAGATAATGTTGACAAAGATGCTAAGATGGAGATGATCATAATGAATATGAAGATGATGATGATGATGATGATGATAATATTGCCAAAGATGAAGATGATTATCACTATGAAGATGCAATGAAGATGGTAACAATGAAGATAATGTCAGACCAAGATGAAAATGATGACAATACCGAAAATAAAGATGTAATAAAAATAATGATGAAGTTGATCATTTTTAATCTGAAGTAGTTTACTTCATTTGATCTTCAACTTGTGGGTACTGGATCCATATTGGATCCAAGCCGGCAACTTCACAAGCATCTGCTCTGAGCTCCAAGTTCCTCCCCTTACCCATAATACACCACCACTACCTTCCAACCCCCAGATCTCATTTGCCGTGGCTATCCAACACATCGTAATTCTTGAGCTGCAAGTTGTGAGTAGGTTTTTTTCTCAGTGATTAGGGCTTTTTGTGTGTAAGCTTGAAAGTATAGGTTTCCTCTCTTCCTCCCCTTCGCTGGTGCATCAAGTTTAGGGTTTGTTTCTTAGTTTTTAGGTGGTTAGGTAGTTTGTAGTAGCTTGTCTTCCCCTCCCCCTCCCCGTCCTCAGCCTTCTGAGTTCTTGTCTGAGTGTGTGGTGAGTGGAGTGTGTTTCCTAAAGTTTGTTCTTGTTGTGTAATGACTTGAGATATGTCGGATCTCCCTAAACAAGTTTTCAAGAGATGCACTGAGTGTGGCCACAAATTGTCACCTGCTGATGGCCACACTCTTTGCATGCTTTGTTTGGGTGCAGCCTATTTAACCACCAATTGCTCTATTGTGTGGGTTTTAATCCTCGTGCCCTTAAGGATCGGCAGGCCAAATTAGTTATGAAGGGCCTGCTCCCTTCTACTGAGGCGGCCACCTCCTCTTCTGCTTCTGTCACAGTTGTTGCTGTGACCTCGTCTCCTTCTATTCCTGTCCTTCCTTTTTCACCCTCCCAGGCTGGGACTCATCCTCCTGCCTCTTAAGCCTGTGGAAGTGGAGCATAGAAAAGGCAGAGAGAAGGAGAGAGAGCACAGACTTGAGAAGAGAATGAGGTCCCCGGACCATTCAGCTTCAACCAGACCTCCTACCAAAAGTCAGCCTAGGCACCATGACTCGCCTCGGTTATGATCTCCTACATTTTCTCTGGAGCCTGAGCCCAGACCACCCTCTAGAGTCTTGGATCCTTGGCCCACCAGGTCTGATTCTGTGGCTTTGTCGCAGTCCAGCCGCAGTCTCTCTGAATTTGACATGGATAAAATGATGCGGAGATTTATTTGCAATCAAATTCAGATTGGAGTCTTGCCACCCCTCTCTCCCTCTGTAGGGTGGAGCTCACTTCCCTTCTTTACACCTATATCTCCTTCTCTGATCTGACCCCCGGTTTCAGAGTAAATGGATCCGAGAGTGCCCCTAGTCAGGGGGTCGACGCTGATGGTACCTGACTCCTCGATACCAGCAGCTGCCTGAAGTGTGTCAAATCCGACTAGTTTGGATCTGAGTGGCTTTCGGAGCTGGAGCCTGGGTGTTGGATCCAAGTGGGTGGAGCTGTTTCATCAACAACTACCTTGTTGGGTCACAGCTCCCCCCCTCGTAGCGCCGTCTACTTCGAGCCTGGCTCCAATTCTCATGTTGGATCTGGGGAAAGAGGTTCCCTTAATGGTGTTCCAGGAAGCTCGCTCTCCCTCAGCATTCGATGTTGTGGAAAGAGTTCTCTCCAATGGATCAAGGCCCCCTGACTATATCTTCAGACTCTGCCCTGACTCCTTCTGCTTTGTGTGTAAATCCCATCATTTTACCACAGGGACAGCCCATGCTTGAGGAGATCCAGGCAGTTCCCCCTGAAGAACAACAAGTGTTTTTTGAGCATACGTGCAAGAGGAGGCACTTGCACTCCTCCCCAGAGTCTTTCACTGAGGACATGGATTTGGATGATGGGGAAGGTTCCCCCAGATCACCTTCTGAAGATGTCTCCTTCAGAGACATCATGGAAATCTTGCACCAGCGGGGAGGTTGGTCCACCCCAAAACCTTCCCCAGATGAATCCGTGTTCCTGGAGGCTTTCGGCATGGGCCCATCTACTTCCTGGGTGTCCCCTCCCATGGATCCTTTAGTGGTCACCTCGTGGGCTTGGTAGGAGCTGGACACTGTGGAACCAATCCCTAAATGCCCGGACAAAATATTGAGCCCCCTACAGACAGACCGGCTTGGAAAAAAAGGGCCGCCTGTAGACGCTATGGTGATAGCAATCGCCACCAAAAAAACTAGCCCAGGAGAGTTCCTCAGTCCATCTTCCTGACCATGAGTCTAGGATGATGGACCACCTAGGGAATCAGGTTTATGCATCAGCAACCTTTTCTATCAGGGCACTGAACTATCTGGCCCAAGTTACTGGACTATGGTGCGACCTGGTTAAGGAACTGACTGAGTCTCCCCCAAAGTCCATGTCTTAGGAGGACAGGGTTATATTCTCCACGAGAATGGCTATCTTGACAGTGGTTTCAAACACATCTATGTGACTCCTCTCACACGAGACTGAAGGAGCGGCTAGGGCAGCTGGGTCCAGCATGTCCATGAGGCGTAATGCTCTTCCCTCTTTGGTAAGACCATCTGAGACACCTTGGTCCAGAGTGAGAAAGATGGGAAGACAATGTCTGCCATCAGAATCTGCTTCTCGAACCTTCAAAGATCCTTTTCCCTGAATCAGCGAGGGCAAAAGAAGATGTGGTTCTGGAAGTCTCAGTATTGACAGGACACTCAGGGCTCTTCTTCCCCTAGAGGCAGAGGGGACAGGATAGACAGCGGCCCAGAGACAGAGGGGGTCCGAGGAATTTTGGGTCGCAAGAACCATTCTCAGACAGGCCCATGCAGCAACCCTGAGGGGTTGCCCAACTGCTCTGCTCTAGAGACAGTTTGGGGTCACCTGTCATTGCACCTGGTGGCATGGGAGTCCATGTCATCAGACCGTTGGGTGCTTCAGATAATTTCCAGAGACTATTCAGTTCCATTTGTGGTTCCTCCTACACCTTACAAACACCTCACAGATGTACCACCCATACAAAGGGAGGTAGCAGCACTAAAAGTTTCCAAGCCGCTAGAGAAACGAGCCATTGAACCATTTCCCCCCAGATCAGTCTGGATCGGGCATCTAGTCCAGGTTCTTTTTGGTGCCAAAAAAGACGGGGGGGCTTAAGGCCCATTCTGGACCTATCTACTCTGAACGTGTCAGTTGCCAAAGAGAAGTTCCAGATGGTCACTTTATAGTCCAACATGTCATACCTGCAATAGAGTGACTGGATGTGCTTGTTCGACCTGCAGGATGCTTACTATCACATAAAGATGCACGGAAGCTCCAGGAGGTTTCTCCGCTTCCGGCTAGGAGCCAGTCATTATCAATTTCGTGTCCTACCCTTTGGTCTCACCACAGCCCCCAGGGTGTTCAAAGTGATGGCAGTAGTAGCGGCTCACCTGAGCCTTCAGGGGATTCAGGTCTACCCTTAGCTGGACGATTGGCACCTTACTGCTCCCACCAAGCGTCTACTTTGTCGGACCAGAGATTAATTCCTAAAGCTTGCACACTATCTAGGGATTACAATCAACACAGCCAAATCTCTTCTGAATCCTGTCCAGGTGATAGAATACATAGGGGCATGGATAGACACACTACAGAAAAAAGTTTTCCTGACCTCGAAGAGAGTTTTAAACGTAAGGGTGCATATCACTTTCATTTACTGATCTCACTTTCCATCAGCAGAGTCAGTCTTAAGGGCCCTAGGTTCTATGGCAGTGACAATAACACTCCTACCATGTGCTCGGTTACATATGCAAGTACAACAGTGGACTCTAGCGGTGGAATGGTCCTTGCTGGATCTTCCATTGGAGCACCCAATACACCTCAGCCGAGTCTGCAGGTCATCCCTTCTTTGGTGGATGCAGTCTTCGGAAATCTTGGAGGGACAACCTTTTGTTCCAGCTCCTGCCCAAGCCACAGTGATGATGGATGCCTCCTAACTACGGTGGGGGGGCATTGTTTGGGAAGGACAGTCCAAGGCATGTGGTCCCTGATTGAGACCAATTTGCATATAAACATTCTGGAGATGAGGGTGGTCCTTTTAGCGTTGCAGGCCCTTCATGCCTTTCTACCTCTGGGAACCATTGCAATCCAGTCAGACAACATGTCTGTGGTCTGGTATATCAACAAACAGGGAGGGACCAGATCTTACTCCCTTTGTTGTGAGGCCATGAGAGTTTGGGAATGGGCGATCTCCACCGGTCATTTTCTGGTAGCAACGTATAATCCGGGATGGTCCAACATTCTAGTGGACAAACTAAGCCAGACTATTCTGATGCCTTATGAGTGATCTCTGAAGCCTTCAGTAGCAGAGCAGATCTTTCTAGAGTAGGGTCGGCCTTGCTGCGATCTCTTCGTATCTCCTTCCAATGCGAAGTGCAGTGAGTTTTTTGCTCTGCACCCCCTGCTGGGGGATTCTCCCAGAGACACTCTAGTCCATGCTTGTCCTCCCGGTCTTCTTTATGCTTATCCTCCTGTACCCCTTATTCTGAAGTTTCTACAGAAAGCTTGTCAACTGAGGAGCAAATTGATCCTCATTGCCCCGTTTTGGCCTCGCCAGGTATGGTTTCCTTCCTTTGGTCTCATCTTCTAGCTCCACCTTGGATCTTGGATCCCATTCAGGATCTCATTTCACACCTCTCAAGGGTCCTTCATCCAAATCTAGACAGTCTGAGACTCACAGCTTGGCTGCTCCACTTCCCTTAATTGCTAGGACTTCAGTCAGGTCTATTCTGGTGGCAGCACAAAAGTCATCTACCAGGAAGATTTATCGCAGCAAATGGAAGCATTTTTCCTTTTGGGCTTCTCAAAGGAGTTTAGATCTGTTCACGGCTCCCGTTCCAGCTATTCATGATTTTTTGGCAAATATTTTTCAACAAGGAGCTAGCTCATCTACAGTCAAGGTTCAACTGGCCGCCATTTCTCATTTTCACGTGGGTGAGAATTCTGCTTCTTTAGCCTTTTCCAGATTGTGCAAAGCTTTTATTAAAGGTACCTTTCTCTTACGTCCTCCGGTCAAAGATCCCATTTCCCCATGGGACCTTACTATGGTACTTCAAGCATTGGTTGCTCCTCCATTTGAACCTGCAGCAACCACAGATTGTACATTTTTGTCTTGGAAGACAGCATTTCTAGTCGCTATCACCTCTGCTAGGAGGGTTTCAGAACTGCAAGCATTGTCTGTCAAGGTTCCATACATGATTTTCCACAAGGGCAGGGTTTCTCTTCGCACCAATCCTTCTTTTCTCCCAAAAGTAGCATGGGAGGCTAATATCAATCAAACTAGCAATTTACCTGTTTTCCTTCCAAATTTTACAAACAAAATGGAGTACAAGTTGCATTTGTTGGATGTTCATAGACAGTTACAGTTCTATTTACACAGGACCAAAACCTTTCATAAATCTGACCAGTTGTTTGTGTCCCTTTCTAAACCTTTTTTGGGTAAACCTATCTCTAAGGTCACCGTTGCTAGGTGGATCTTCCTATGTATCCTTCAGATCTACAAGGATAAAGGTTTGTCTCCTCCGGGTCAGGTTAAAGCTCACTCGACTAGGTCCATGGCTACTTCTGTGGCCTTTTGGTCGAGAGTATCATTAGATGACATTTGTTCTGTGGCTACTTGGTCCTCATCTCATATCTTTATTTCTCACTATAAATTGGATTTGATTTCTTGAAGGAGAGCATCCTTTGGTTCCGCGGTGCTCAGGAATATCCTTCCATGAGGGCCACCCAGGTATTTAGTAGCTGGGGCCTCTGTCCCACAGGTTGAAGATCAAATGAAGTAAACTACTTCAGATAAAGAAGTTATGTACTCACCATAACATTCCATCTGAGTAGTTCTACTTCATTTGTCTTCAACCGGCCCTCCCTCCTTCCACCTGGCCTTACCCTATGGACAGCATTATAGCTGGTTTTAGGTGTGTAAGGTGTTTTTGAGATAGGGTTGTCCAGTGTTAGGTGCAGCAAATTCGGTCTGAGGGTTGGAAGGTAGTGGTGGTGTATTATGGGTAAGGGGAAGAGCTTGGAGCTCAGAGCAGATGCTTGTGAAGTTGCCTGCTCAGGTTGAAGACAAATTAAGTAGAACTAATCAGATGGAACGTTATGGTGAATACATAACTTCTTTTTTATTTATTTATCTTTTTTAAACTGGATAAGCCCACTAAATACAAGTATCCCTTTTCAAGGGTGACCTTGGATCATTGCTTGGTTAATTGACTTGGAAAAAGTCACACAGCAGGCAAATGGTGGCAAAAGAAATAGACACCTTGTACCCCTGACTACAGGAAGCTGTTCATTAACATCTAAAAGCCTTAATTCTTTATTCTAACTGCCAGAGTGGATTAATCAGTTAATTTGGAATAATTAAGATGACAACGAAGATAATGATGCTTGCAGGCTAATAGCAAATAGAAATAACCTTTTACTGCTTTTACTGACTAACAAAGATGGAGAGCAAGATGGCACACAAAAAGAGCTGTTTGGTAATTTATTTTAATTTTTAGAGATTAAATGACAATTTCACAAATGAGCAAGTGTTCCTTAAGTAATACTTACTGATCTTGGAGAATAATAAATCATAATTTCTGAAAAATAAAACAAATAAATAAACAAGTAGATAAATGAAATGGCCTAAACAAAATAAAAATGAAAATCGATATAGTAATAGCGTGTCTAAAGAGCTTTGTTTTTTTGCCATATAGGAAAAATAAAATAGAAAATTAGTAATTGCACGGAAGAGTAAATGGTCCTATGGGTAGCCTCCATCTAAATGGAATATATGATTCAGTAAATTCAGATGGTTGGAAAAGTTGATGTGAATGAATTTTTGTGGAGGCAATAAGGGAAAACACAAATAAACAACAGGGACTGTGAAAAAGGTATTGCAAACATTCTTAAAACAGCTAAAAAAGAAACCTGTTTTCTGGGAAAGGATACAAATTGAAGATCTCACAGAACATTTCACTTAAATGCAAAAAGGCCAGAAGTAGACTTGCTTCTGTCAATTTTAATTTAGAAAGGAATTTGTTTTCATGTGATCTTCCCCTGCAAAGCTAAAATACCACAGGTACCAGTTTAGTGACCATAGTGAAATTCAGCTACTGTTTGACAAGTTATTCACTTTTAAATCAGATGGACAAAGTGTCTGTAATTTGTGAATATGTTTATCTAGTACTTGTTGTTTCTCGTTTCTCCTATGTTTTCTCTGGGTATAACCCATGCACAGTACATAATATACCTTGCCTAGATGTTATAGTTATACTGCTGCAATTATTTCTGTATGATGTGCCCTCTCTTCAGCTTCCTTGCATTGTTTCCTGTCCTGATTCTTATTTACTTTCTTTTGCACATTTACTTAGTGTGTGTGTGTGTGTATATATACATATATATATATATATATATATATATAGTATGCTTACTATTAAAGTATAATGTCTTTATTTTGGTTTTCACCATTTACACCATTGCTGATTTGGCTGTTTATTTATGGCTCTTCATATCTTCCTCTCTCTTAATAAAGCTCAAGTGTACATGTACACTTTCTATGCATCATGCTCTTCTAACTTAAGGAGTTTCTCTTGACTTGATGCTGCAACACAGTTTTTTAACTGTATTTTGTAGTTTGCTCCTGTGCAGCAGGAGTTAATACATGTACACTGTACCACGGTTCCACAGAGCATGTGTAAAACATACAGCAATGCACATTAGCAACACTTAATACATGTACACTGTACCACGGTTCCACAGAGCATGTGTAAAACATACAGCAATGCACATTTACTTTTCTTTTTATCTTGCCTTTCTGTCTGTTTTTAATATAGCTTTTTTTTTAAATGCACGATTAATAAAGTTTCCTAAGATCTCTCACAATATTTAAGCTCATGCCATGGACAGTAAAGCATTACTTGGCATTCTTTCCATGAGCTACATGGTCATGGATAGTGAATGCATTGTCTCATCTCCACCCAAAGTTATTTGTAATACTGCACAATGAGGTCTACCATTTAACATAGCAAAAATTAGAGGTTCAGACTGTGATCCAGTCTACTTAAATTGTTTTCCCAAATGCCTTAATAAAATTATATACTGTTTTGTAAGTGGTCATTTCCTGTAGTAAATGTTTAAACAGACCCGGGATACAGTACCTCCTTTTGCTGTGGCTATACCAAGGCATACTTAAGCTGTTTCAGTGGTTCATTGCTCTCACACTTTGTTAGACTACAGCTGATAATTTACCTGCTCAAACTTTAGTTATTTTGCCTTTCTTGCCTTTGTATTAACTTTTTAATTGTGAAAACTATAACCTTTTTACTTGACCTAATGACATTCTATTTACGGTTTCATGTTTCTTTTTTTAATTTCATGTTATTTGTTATATTTACATTTTTTGTTTACTCTTGTACTTGCTGTATTTTTCAGTGAGGGTTGTTTTGATTGACTATTTTCTGAGCAGAGACGCAATAATGTTACAGGTTTCCTCCATTCCTTTCTCTTTACAAATTTCTCAGAGATGCACTAACCAGTAAAACTATTATTTCTGTTATAATGTTCCTTCCTTCCTTATATTCCCTTCTTCTTATTTACCCTTTTTGTTAACTATACAAATGCTTCTGTTGGGCAGCATCACTTTAATTTCTGCCTGTGGTAATGGTGTGTCTCTTAGGTTCATAGCTTTATAGGTGTGTACTAGGCTAACAACCACAAGAGCCTCGTTAAGGTTAGCCATGCATCCGAAATCTCTGACAAGTTCTGGTACCCTTGATAAGTGTAAGCAGGGGCTTGGAAGGTGAAACACTTGCAAGCAGGGGCTTAGGATATGAAGCATTCAAAGACAGCCTGTGTCCATTAGAGACATAGGTGCTAAACCAGGGATGAATTTCCTATTCCCCATTCAATTGTCCAAGTTAGAGTTGAATTGGGCTAGGAAGTAACTCTGCTTTACATGGATGGAGAGCCTGTTTCAGAGAAGGGGTGGTCTCTGAGATATATATCTGTCTCTCCTGCAGGTCCTATTTATATCACAGGCAAGGTTTAATGTCTTTGGAATGACTAATTCTGGTGTTGTTTGTGTTTGTGGATGTGCAGGAGATCCATCGGAGTGTGGTCTGAGAATTGCTTGTATGTCAGGCATAGATTTCCCCTCAACAGTCTGCAGAAGACAGTCTGTAGGAGATAGAATACAGGGATAGGGCCTTGAGGTGGCCTGCATAGGACATGTTACTTATGCCCTGTATTTTTTTTAGTTAGGAACAGCTGTGGATGTTCCAATTGTTAGATCTGCCTGGTTAGGTACATTGCAAATAAGGCATTGTACTCAATGATAGGTCTAATGAATGCTGAATACAGTGAAATAATGACTTCTTTGGACCTAGATGCCATACCTTTGTTTATAAGTTACACAACATAGAATGATTTCCTCTCTGCTGTATACATGTGATGATCAAAGGCTAGATTACTTTCTACTTTTGTCCCCAAGTCCCTGACAACTGGGACAAATCTTAGGGGTGTGTTGTCGATATGATAGTTTTCAGGGGTGGATGAGTTCCAGAAGGATACTATTATGCATTTCCTGGCATATAGGTTTAGTCCATGGCTCTGGCACCAGTTGGTTGTCTGTGTAGCTCCTTCCTGGAGAAAATTTCTGTCAGTAGCAATTCAATGACAGCTCCTAATTTGCAATCATCTGCAAATTTAATCAGCTAGAGGCCATTGACATTGGCCTTGACTTTCGAGCAGTAAATGCCAAAAATAAGCAATCCCAGGGCTTATCCCTGAGTGACTCTGCTTGTGACTGGCCTCTTTGTAGAGGTGGACTCCCCAATTCTAACTTCCTAGATTCTCTCTGTGAGCCATCTAGCTATCCACCAGGTGACATGAGGGTCTGTACCTAACCTCTTAAAGTTTGTCATCAATGCCAAAATGGGGAATTGTGTCAAATGTCTTGGCCAGGTCAAGGTAGGCAGTGTTAACCATTTTTCCCTCATCCATTGCTTTGGTGATCTTCTCAAAGAAGTCCACCAAGTTGAGCAGGCAGGACCTGCCCTTGATGAAACTCAACTTGGTTGGGTCCAGTGTCTGGAGGTTTGCTATGTCATTATTGATAATTTCCATTATAATTCTTTCCAAGGCATTGCATGAAACTAGTCAATTTCATGTTATTTAGAAGGCACCCTTTCGGGATATTTTCTGGGTCCATTGATGCAGTGTTCTTGGCTTTTGAGACAGCATTAAACCTGTTTCCTAGTGATCGTGGGTGGAGTTATATTTAGTGGTATTTCTTGATGTAATGTTGATGGGGAGAGAGGGGTAAAGCTGGAGCTGAATTTGTCAGCCAGTAGGTTTTCTATATCTTCTGGCTTAGTATAGGTGACTCCATTTACAATGAGCTCTGCTGAGCCACATTCAGATTGAACTACGGTTGGTCCTCTTTATCAATTTTTTTTATTTCTTTCTAGTTTCTTACAATGCAAAGGTGCTTTAACAATACAGATTCAATTTCAACTTATCACTTCAGTAATTTTTTTTCTTCAGTACAAGATTACAACCAATTTTTCTCTTGTTTTTCTTTACTGGGCTTGCTAACATAAATGCTGATGCACTTTTATTTGCAACATCTTTACAGTGCATACATATTCTTATTTTTCTGCATGTGCTCATTTTTTCTTACTGATTAGTCATAGTTTTATGTGTTGTGAGGAACAACTCCACTAAATTATATATAGACCAAACCACATTATGTTGTTCATTTTACCTATTGATATATTATGTTATTCATTTTACCTATGAATTTTTATTGCAAATAATTGTATTTTGATGAAATTGTCTTTTACATATTTGTTTAGCTTTTTGGTCAGTTTCTGTATTCCTTTCAATGTTTTGTTAGCTGGAACTGCATTACTAAGATAATCATCTATAGCATTACTCTTTGCTCTCGTTTTCTAAGCATTATCTTGTGTTTATTTTTAAACGGTTGTATAAACCTTTGCATTCTTTTCACAATGATCTAAGAACTTTACCCAGGCATTCAGCTGTTTGGTTAGGGATGGAAAAGGTCTGGGGTAGGTTGTTGTTATTCTTGGCATTTGTATTTAATTGATCCAGTGTTGTCTTTCTTAATCCAGCTTCAGTACCTTTAGAAGCTGTGGATCCAGGGCTCTGACTCTTTTCCTTTCCATAGTCATGCTCTTTCTTCAAATACCTCAGATCTAATTTGCTGCCTGATTAAGAAGGTCATGTTTTTGAGAGCTCTGATTTCTAGTATTAAGATAAGTACTCTTTTTCTTGTCTGTAGCTTTTTGGTAACATGTCACTTATCCCTTTTCTTCTCCTATTATTTCTATCTAAAATTAGAAAATAAATAAATATATGACCCAGTCATTCTAGATTTGGGAACTTATGTGGACAGTGACCTATCCTTTGACCAACATGTGTCTATTGTTGTAAGAAAGGCCTTCTATTTTGCACAGCTTATAATCAAACAGATTGTGTCTAGATGTAAGGATGTCATTATCCCCATTTCTTAACCCTCATTACCAGTCATTAAATATTAATGCCCCTTTGGCATGGATGAGTTTGGCATAATGGTTAAGGGCTTTACCTTATAGACACAAGGTACAGGGTTTAATTCTGACTTCAGGTTATTGACTAAGCCTAAAATGGCCCTTTAGGGCAGTTAGCCTAGTATTCACCAGTGAACCTATATATATCTGTCCAGACACATGGAACAACTGGAACACCCACAGGGATACCTTACTAAAAGGATACAAGGCCTGAACAATGTCCGACATGGATGACTCAAAGTCATGTCACTATACTCTATATCCTACAGATTGCTAACAGGTGACGTGTCTGGAAAACAAAGCATCCTCCAACCCATTACAGATGGATTTACTGCACATCACCAAGTTAAAAGGCATCAGAAATACTCAGTCTGAGAATCTAAACCTCTTCTGCAACATCAACAGAATGGTTTGTAGGGGCAGGAATAACTCACAGAGGATACTGCTGCTATGGAGCAGACTCCCTATCCACATAAAAGTTCATCCCTATCCATTTTTAAACACAACTTAGATCTATGGATGGGAAACAGAAAATTTACCTATGACTGCCACATGTACTACTAATGGACAGAGGCAGCTCCTGAATGCTTTATCCCATGCATGGGTGCCCTCAAATTATCAAGGGTATGGTCCAAGTTATTCTCATTAGGGTAACATATAATAATTATCATCCATGGGATGGGTAAGGTCAATCTATAACCACATGGGCTAGGTTATTTTGAACACAAAAAGAGAAACTGGCTAGGCTTAAAATGGCCCAGGGCAGCTAACCTGATACTTACTTGTAAACCTATATGCATGTATTATATATACATAAATATATCTATATCTATCTATATATAGATAGATGTGTATATATATATATATATATATATATATATATATATATATATATATATATATATATATATATATATCTTCCTCTTACTTTTTTAAATAAGATTGCTACATCTTTGTTTGATGTAGGATTTACCTTTTTCCTGTGTTGTTTAGATAGTTTTGCTAAATAGTGCTTTTGCGTTTTTTTTCTTCTTCACATTATCTTACCAATCTGTATGGCAGACAAGGCTTCAGGCTTCAAGAAGTGTACAGCCTGTGGACATAAAATTCCACCACAGGACCCCCACTTCTTTTGTGTTTATTGTCGAGAACAGCCCACTTAGAGACAGACTGTGAGATTTGCTCCTCTTTTGATTTCATGGCCATTCAGGGCCATAGATACAAACTTGCTTTAAAGGATTTGATCTGTCTGTCACATCTGTCAAGGACAGTCAGCTCAGGCTTCAACATCTTTTACCACTACCTCTGTATCACCAGCTGAGCCCGTGGAGAAATCTAAATAAAAGGAAAAGTCTAAGGAGAAAGAGAAGGACAAATTCGAAAAGAGATCAGATCAATCTAGAAAGTAGTCTTCAGACCCATCAGAACCCTTGGGCCTGGCACCAGAAATGGCTTGACCAGACCATTAGATCTGACCCCCTCCTTGGAACCAATCACCAATGTCTCATTCTTGTTTTTCCCTGTAGACAGTGAGTCCTCTGCTCTATTCTATTTTCTTTAGGAGAGGCTCATGTCCAGACCTTCATCAATGACTTTATCTTCCTGGTCTGTTCAGTCATCAAGGAGCCTTACTGAAGCAGACGTGGACAGTATGATGCAGAGATTTCTTTGTATGCAAATTCAACTAGGGGTTCTCCCAGACACATCCACACAGGATGCTCTGAGAATGGCTCCAACAACTCCTCCACTGATTTCTCCAATTTTGCTCCATGCTTTGCATCCCAGGTCCTTGGATCCGAGCCTCCAAGGAGCACCCATGTCAGAGCCAACAGTCTTATCAACTTCAACTGTGTCCCTCACTCTCTCTCTCGAGTATGATGCCACTATTTCAGGAACATTCTTGGAGAAAAGCATCAGTGCCAGGGCTCAAAGAGTGAACTCAATACCGAAACCCTCGGAGCTGTTTCTCTTGCTCAACACCTCTGCAGTAGGTGGCTCAGCTCCAGTGTTGACTTCGGATCTGAGGGTGGGGCAGGTCTGGTGAGGTTCTCCCTTCATCTTGCCATAATGATGCAGGAGTCTCTTTGGGCCTGTTTTCTGCCTCAAAATTTGAGGCTTTTGAAAGGGTTCTTGTCAGACCAAGAGAAGAGTTACTTTCCATACACTCTGCTCCATCCCAACCTCTTTTAGACATTGTTTCTGACTCAGCACATCAGCGTTGACAGGGACAGTCAGCTTCCATTAGCCTGGGGCCTGCTCACCATGTGAGCTCCCTGTCTTATTCCAACCCATCTCCGGAAGTCCAACTGAAGCAGGTTTCTAGGAAACAGTCATATAAGAGGAGACTTTTGGATTCCTCTGTAGAATCAGTCACCAAAGACACAGACTTGAATGACAAGGATGGGTCCCCAAGATACTCTCTGGAGGACATTTTAGAAATTATGAAGCAGCGATGGAGTTGGTCCCATTGATATCACCCCCCCCACCCCCAAAGAGTCTGCATTTCTCAAGGCTTTTGTAACTGTCTCTTCTACCTCCTGGGTGGTACCACCTGTTGATGCATTCATACACTTGGTGTCTCAGCAGGCTTGGAAGGATCTTGACACAGTGGAGCCAAACCATAAGAAACTGTACAAAGTTTTAATTGCAACCAAGGACAGCATACACTGTGACCCTCTGAAGAGAGTGCATCCATCCATCCTCCTAACAGGGAATCTGGGAGGTGGGTAGACAGGTCTAGGAAATGGACTTATGCTTCAGCAACTTTCACACATAGAGTGCTGAAGTACCTAACCCACATGATTAATTTCCAGAGGGACCTGACAAAGGAACTCACCAAGTCTGTCTCAGGTAACCTGCTGACAGACATCCAGAAAACAGTGCAGTCCCTGCTGGCTACCTTACAATCAATGTCTAACATATCTATGCATCTACATTCCAGTGCAGCTGACAGTATGGCTAGAGCAGCTGCACCTTCAAACCTGACAGGCCATCACATCAGATACTTGGGTGCTGTGGATCATCACCAAATGCTATACAATACCCTTTTTCTCCTCACTTAAATAAAAGAAGGATTCCCATTGTACCACCCCATCAGATGGAATCTGGAACATCAGAAGTCTTAAAACTGTTAGGAAAAAAATTGTCATCCAACAAGTCCCCTCAAGCCAGTTAAATTCTGGAGTCTATTTCAGAGTTCTAGTTCTGAAAAAGACATGGAATCTATGGCCAACTTTGGACCTCAGTCATCTAAATCAGTTCATAAAACAAAGTTCTGGATGGTCACAGTTCAGTCCATTCTGTCTCTGCTGAAGAAGGATGATTGGATGTGCTCTGTGGATCTTTAAGATGCCTATTACTATATCAAGATTTCAAGGTAATCAAGGAGATTTCTCCATTTCTGTCTGGGAGCCAGTCACATCCAATTCAGGTCACTACCCTTTGGTCTCACCACAGCCTGCTGGGTGTTGTCCAAGTGCATGGCAGTAGTTTCAGCACATCTCAGACTGTTAGGGCTCCTGGTGATCCCATTCTTAAATTATTGGCTCCTCACAGCACCGACCAGGGATCTCCTACTCCAGCAACAGGACCTCTTGCTCCACTATCTTCAAAATTTGGGAATCACAGTCAACCACTCCAAAAGCAAATTGATACCCACACAACAAAGAGAGTTCTTAGGATGCCACTTGAACACAAGCAACCAAATAGCCATTCTCCCAGTGTCCAGACTTGTGTCTCTATAGCAAACAGCCTTGCAAGTACTTCAATAGCCCTTGTGACCTATAAGATTTATTCTTCAATTGCTAGGACTGATGGCTTTGACAATAATGTTGGTTTCCCTAGTCAGATACATCACAAGACTTCTTCAATGGACCCTGTCACTACAATCATCCCACTCGCTCATCCTTTTCATGTGTGGATCTGTCTAATGCCCCTGTGCAAGTCTCACATCAAATTTTGGTTGACCACTACAGCTGTCCTGGAAGGTCAACCTTTCCTGGAAAGTCAACCCTTTTTTTCACATCACCCCATGGCCATAGTAACCACAGATGCTTATGTTCTGGGATATGGGTGTGGGCATTTTGAAGGAAAGATGGTTCAAGGTTCATGATCAAACCTAGAGGCCACTCTGCACATCAATGCCCTGGAAATGAGGGCAGACCTCCTAGCATTGCAGACTTTCCAGGACTATGTCCCCAGGGGTGTGATCTCAATCCAGATGGGCAACATGTCAGTGGTCTGGTACATTAACAAGCAGGGTAGTACCAGCTCATATCCTGTATGCCAAGAAGCCATGAGAGTGTGGCAATGGGTAATGTCTTCCCATAATTTCTCATAGCAACATATTTTCCAGGGACTTCCACTGTGTTAGTGGGCAAGTTAAGCAGATCCAGCCTCACAAGTGGTCACTCAATTAAGTAGTGGCGTATCAGATCTTCAGCCACTGGGGTCAACCAAGCTGCAAGCTTTTTGCTTCATACTTGAACTACAAGTGCAGCAGTTACTTTGCCCTAATCTATCCACAGGGACAGTCATTGAGTGTTGTTGTAATCTCCAGTTGACCTATGGGTCTTCTATGTGCCTTCCCCACTTTCATTTGATAACAAAGTTCATTCAGAAAGCAAGAAAGTGCAAGGCCAAAGTAATCCACGTTGCACCTTTCTGGCCATGGCAAGTGTGGTTCCCCTTCCTCTGGCCCCATCTACTATGTCATCCCTGGATGCTGGACAGCTGTCCAGACCATCTGACTCACTGATCCAGGCAGCCTCACCCAGACCCAGAGGCACTGAAGCTAACAGTATGGTTCCTCCAGTTTCTCTGAATTCTGAAAAAGGCAAATGCCAGGAAAGCTTACTTCAGCAAATGTAAAAGATTCTGTATCTGAGCAGCAGCTAAAGGAAAATATTTATTTTCATCTCCCCTTCCTTCCATCCTAGAGTTCTTAAAACATTAAAAAAAAAAAAAAAACAGAGGCAAAAAAATGGTCAGACACAAGTAATTATGTTAGTGCTTTCCGACTGAAGAAGTTGGGTTATTAAAAACTTGACGAAAGCGCTAACATAATTACTTTTGTCTGACCATTTTTTTGCCTCTGTTTTTTGCTTTTAACGGTTTGGAAGTGTGTTTCAGTTTCTCTTCATCCTAGATTTCTTGTCAGACCTTTTCCAAAAAGGTTCCAGTTTTTCAACAATCAAAGTGCAATTAGCTGCTATTTCCAAATTCCATGCTGGACACAATCAGAAGGCTATAGCTTCTCTAAACATGTCAAAGGTCTTTTTTATTAAGGCCTCCCATAAGGGATTCTATTGGTCTATGGGACATAACTGTCATGCTAAAAGCATTAACAAAATCCTCTGAACTAGTAGCTTCAGCAGACTTAAAGTAACTCTCCTGGAAGACTATTTGTCTGGTGGCCATTACTTCAGTTAAAAGGATTTCTGAATTACAAGCACTTTTCTGTAAACCTTCTTACCTGATTTTTCCATAAAGATAGGGATTCTTTCAGAATGAATCCTATGATCTGATGTAAATTTTCATTCTATCCTCAACTGCTGTGTTCAGATACAATCCTCAGATCTGACTGGTCTGTTACTATAGCTCGTGGACAACAACAAGTTCTCAAGCTCCTCCCTTACCCATAATGCACCAACCCCTAACACACCTCAGACCTTGTTTTTCTGCTTTTGCATTTAGACATGGTTGCTTTCAGCTCTAGACTGTATTAGAGAAGGAGGTAAGTTTAAAACATTTAGATTTTTTTCTATTACCTTAAGTCCTAGTATTTTTCATTCCTGTGATTTAAAATGTTTTTTTCTAGTTTCCTACCAGTAATTTATACAGTTTTATTGTGTATTTTATATACATACATTTATATATATATATATATATATATATATATATATATATATATATATATATATATTTATAGGTTTACTATCAAAACTTCGAAAAAAAAAAAAGTGTACGGAACTTCGAATTTTAACATCGGAAATGAACATTTCCATATGCACCTAATGTCGAAAACAGCTGTTAATTGTCAAAAATGTTGCTCGCGACATTTTCGACAATTAACAGCACTCCCACCCTTCCCTTAACTCCCTACCTAACTAGCCTACACTCACATCTATGCAGGGGGGCAAGCCCCCCCACAACCCCCCAACTTAATATTCCAACTGCAAGATCGCACTACAATGAGGAAAGGGATGTATTTCCCTAACCACACTGTACAGCGATCCCCTTACATGAGCGAATGTTAAAATTGCGAATGCACAGTCCATTCACAATGATAACGTTCGCTCATGTACCCTACCGAACTATGAAGTGTTCGAACATACGTTGTTCGAAAACTTCATAGCCGTGCAAGTGCACGGCGACATATTGATAGTAAACCATATATATATATATATATATATATATATATATATATATATATATACACATATATATATATATATATATATATATATATATATATAAAAGTATATTTACTATACATTTATCATACACTTTTATTGTGTATTTCTTCTTACCATTGTTGGTAGGCCTTCCTCCCTTCCCTTCCTTTCTATAACATATACAATCTGTGTATCTCTTTATTACCATTGTTGGTATAATTCCTTTTTACTATTTTTTATTTTTTTTATAGATAACTCTTAAATAAAATAAAATTAAAAAATATATAGTTTTTGTTGCCTATGTGTAAGAGTGATTGTTTCCTTTGTGTGTGCAGGATGCCTGAAAAAGGTCCTTCAGGATTTAAAAAATGCTAAAGGTTCAGGCACAAATTGCCCTTGCCTGATGCCCACACTCTATGTGTCTATTGTTTAGGCCTGGACCACCTCCGGGTTGAGTGTTCTATCTATCAGAATTTTAATCTGCATGCTATAGTGGACAGAAAAAAATAAGTTGATTTTGAAAGGTTTACTTCCAACTCCCTTCTCTGAAGCTATTGCTAGAGCTCAATCCCCCAAACTGAAAACAAAGGAGCCTTCCAGTAAGTCTCCAAAGCCTTCAGGATCTTCTACTCTGTCTTGTTTGGAGCCACAAAAAAAGAAACACAAGCTTGATCCAAAGGCTGCTGCAATCTGACTGCCACCAGAAGCTACAAAATCTTCCTCAGATCTGACCACTTCAGATCCAAGAATATTACCCAGGACAAGATATTCACCTCATTTGTATCTGGTCCTTTCTAGGGTAACTTCCCCATTTCTGATAGAAAGGCACTCTAAGTCTACTTCCTTGGCTTCCTCTCATATTTTCAGGAGTTTGACCAAAACTGATGTGGACAGAATGATGAGATTTTTCTCTGTACAAATTCAAATGGAAGTTCTCCCAGCTCCTACTCCTTTGGGTTAGGAAGTCCATCCTTTCACCTCTCCACCAATTACAGCTCCTTCTCTGATCTGACCAATTTTTCTGAAGCCCCTGGATCTGAGCCTTCTGGGACCATCTGGTGTGGATCCAAATATATATCTATCTTTGGTTCTACAGATTTCTCTGAGTGCACCGGCTCTGATGTCCTTCGAGTCAGATTGCTCTTGGTGCTGAGCTGCCCCTATCATATCCAAGACATTGCAGTCAACTCCAAGTCTCTTCCCCCTCAGAGCTTTGGCATTGGACAGATTAGATCTGACTTCTGCCCTGGGTAGATTGCCTTCAGGGCAGAAGGAGGTGATGGGTTTGAAACCTGGTTTCTTGGCTCCATTGTCTTTCTTCTCCCTGGAGCAAACTAGTTTTGAGGTAGTGAAGAGAGCATTATTTGCTCTGGCAGGATGGGCAAATCCTACCCTATTGGCTCTTCCCTCTACCTCTCAGATGTCACTACACCTTGAACCACATAATTCTATGCCACATGGACAGCCATCTCAAAGTCTCCAAGCCACCCAGCAGGAATTTACAATCTCTTCTGATACTTCTCTGGAGCATCCCACTGAGGAAGTCCCTAGGAAGAGAAAGTGCAAGAGGAGATACTTAGACACCCCTCAGGAGTCAATCGCAGAGGACACTGATTTCGATGAAGGAGAGGGGTCCCCAAGATCACCAGCCAATGATGTCACATTTGGAGACATTCTTGAGATCCTTAAGCAGAGGGGTGTTTGGTACTCTGATAACCCTTCCCCGAGGAATCAGAATTCCTGGAAGCCTTTGGAGCTAGACCATCTACCTCCTGGGTTACTCCACTCACTTCTGAGCTCTTTGACTTGATCTCTAGATAGGCATGGAAG
The DNA here is from genome assembly GCF_019279795.1 of Protopterus annectens. Taxonomy (NCBI): domain Eukaryota; kingdom Metazoa; phylum Chordata; order Ceratodontiformes; family Protopteridae; genus Protopterus; species Protopterus annectens. Next base: position 603,273,360 of record NC_056732.1, read on the forward strand.
GAACCTGACTCAGATGAGTCAATCACCAAAAGATCAGATCGGATTCTGGCTCCACCTGTAGGTAGGGAATACTGGAGTAAGGGAGTGCCTGTGGATGCCATGGTCACGGCAGCAGCCACAAAGTATGAATTTACTGAGCAAAGTTCCTCTCTTTATCCTTCTAACAGGGAGTCTAGGGCATTGGACAGATTTGGGAAGCATGTCTATGCTTCACTGACTTTTGCCTTAGGTTTCTGGATTACCTGACACAATTTATGAACTCAAACTTCTGCAGCTTCTTAGTTGGCTACCCTACAGGCTATTTCTAATTTGTCCATGAGGTTTATCTCACATGCAGCTGAACTTGCCTCAAGAGTGGTGGGGTTAGGCATTTCCATTAGGAGGCATGCCTGGATGCACCTGTGTGATTTTTGTGGAGCCCTTCAAGTCTTCATTCATCAATGTTCCTTTTGATGGCTCTTTGTTGATTGGCCCTAAAATTAAAGACACACTCTCCAGATACTAGAAAGATGGAAAGACCCTCTTTGCAGTGGGCGTACATTTTTTGACTTCTCAAAGATCCTTCTCTAGGAATCAACAAAGAGGTCAAACAATGTGGTTCAGAAAGTACCAGGTTCCTTTCCAAGATCCACGTGGAGATAGGGCAGAGGGGGAACGTCAATAGATGATGATGCCAACACAACAGAGGAGGTCCACAGAACCAGGGATCCAGAGATGCCTTCTCTAACAGACCCCATCAGCACTGCTGACAGGATGCCCAATTGCCCACCTCTGGAGGCAGTCATGATTTGCTTATCCCCGCACCGGAGAACCTGTCTAGATATAACAAAAGGCACCTGGGTGCAAAAGATTATTTCCCAGTGTTCCACCAAGTCAGAGGAAAGCAGCAGCACTAGAAATATAAAAGCTTCTAGGAAAAAAAGAGTCATCCAAGAGGTCACACCAGACCAGATAGAATTTGGAACTTACTCAAGATTCTTTTTAGTGCCAAAGAAAATAGGGGACTAGAGATCAGTTCTGGGTATCAGTGAATTGAGCAAAGCAGTTTGACACACAAAGTTTTGGATGGTCATGTTTCAGTCCATTTGACCTTTTCTAGGCAAGGATGACTGGATGTGGTCGATAGAACTTAAGGATGCATACCAACACTTAAAAATGAACAGACAATCCAAAAGGTATTTATGCTTCTGGCTAGAAGCCAGTCACTACCAGTTCGGAGCACTGCCCTTTGGTCTCACTATAGCCCCCAGGGTGTTCACCAAATACATGGCAGTGGTGGAAGCTCACTTGAGGCTGCAGGGATTCTGAGTGTTTCCATACTTAAATGACTGGCTCATTGCCTCCTCGACCAGACATCTACTAATAAAAGCAAGAGATCAGGTACTCCAGACTTGCCCTGGGGATAACCACAAACTGCAACGAGTCTCTCAGTTACAAACATCTCAAACTTTGGAATTCATAGGGATGATTTTCAATATGGTTTCATTGACAGCTTCACTTCTTCTCTCAAGAGTGCAGATTCCAGGTCAGGAAAATAATTTTCAGTAGTTCAGTTTCAGTCCATTTGATCCTTCAGGCCTTGGGGTCAATGACAGCAGTCATAATCTTAGTTCCTCTAGCAAGATTTCATTTCAGAATTCTTCAGTGGATGTTAACAACACAATGGTCAATTCTTTATCATTGCATGTCATTCCAAATAAAAAACACCAAGAAATGCAAGAGATATCTTTGGTCGTGGATTCAATCAAATCAAATTCTTCAAGGTCATCCATTCATTTTCCCTCAACCCAAGGTTGTAGTGACCATGGAAGATTGCCAGATTGTGGGGAGGGGGGCACTTTCTGGGGAAGACAGTCCAAGGTGCCTGGTCTTCCAAAAAGGCCAACATGCATCAATGTTCTAGAAATGAGAGCAATGCTGTTGGAGTTGCAGGCATTCCAAGACTCTCTCCCTCTTGGGACAATTATGATTCAGACAGACAATATGACAGTAGTTTGGTACATCAACAAACAAGGAGGAACCAGATCTTAGCCCTTATTTTGAGAAGCCCTTAGAGTGTGCTAATGGGTGATTTCATACAACTACTTTCTGATAGCAATGCACATTCCAGGGGAATCCAACGTGATAACAGACACATTGAGCAGGAATATTGTTCTACCTCATGAGTGGTCTCTCAACTTAAAAGTGACAGAAATGATTTTCCGTCAATGGGACCAGCCTTGCTGTGATCATTTTGCTTCTCCCCCAATAAATGCAGCAGCTTCTTTCACCCTAATCCTCCCACTGGGGAAATCACTGAGGGATGCTGTACTCCACAATTGGCCTCTGGTCTCCTTTATGCTTACCCTCCAATTCCCCTAATTCTAAAATTTATACAGTAAACTGCCAGGTTGAAGAGCAAAGTCATCCTCATTGCACCTTACTGGCCTCAACAGATTTGTTTTCTCTTCCTTTGGCTTCATCTCCTTTACCTGCCTTGCATTCAGGATCCGATTCCAAACTTCCTGTCTCACCCAACAGGCTTGATTCATCCGGATTTCTCAAACCTCAAGCTAATAACATGGTTTCACCAATTCCTTTAATAGCCAGACAACCAATGCTCTCTTCTCATGTCCATCACATAATTTTATCTTCCCATAAGGATTCTAAGTGGAAAAGATTTGATGTTATGTTGTCCCTATCTTGCCTCCCTTCTTGTTGGTTGATTGGTTAGTTGGGTTCAGAGCTGACCTTTGTCTCCGACTCGGCCTTATTCTAAAACTCAAGAGCTTCCACTGGCTCGAGGCTAGACCATATCCCGTCATGCCTAGGGCTAGTTACCCAGATCTCATTTGCCACTTGAAGCTTCGAGATTGCTGGATACTGGCTCAGGCTAAGTTTTTGAATTTTATTATTATATTCTGTATTTAAATCTTTATATTTCTTCAGGATTATTTCTGTAGTTTAGTAGTGTTTGTTTAGCATCCCTATTTCTGCTTTCTGGTTGTTATTGCTGTTGTTTAGGCAGTTGTGTTTTCATCAGGCCTATTCCCCCTTTAAAATCTGTTTTTTCTTAGTGGATTCCCCCTTGCTATTAGCCCGTTTCAGTTAGAGGGCTTCTCCTTATTCTCCCTTTCTGATAAGGGATAGCTGTTTTAGTTAGAGGCCCTCCTCGGTTGGGGGAATTGTCATTTAACTTAGAGGCTCTCCCCCTTCCATTACCTTCTGTTACCTTCTCCTTGTGCTGTTTATATAAAAAAAATAGTTAGATATAACTTTTTCATGGTTATTGTAGAGTTGTAGATTTCCTGTTCCTGATATCTTTAGCCTTAGTATATTGTATGTTACTGTATTGTGCTTATTGCTGTTGTGATAATGTCCAAAGTAGTGCCCAAAGAATCCAAACCTTCTGGATTAAAAAAATGTGGCTCGTGCTCCCAAAAAATGTCCCTGACTGATGGACATATGAGTTGTGTTTATTGTCTAGGAGCCATGCACCTGCAGGACTCGTGTTCTATTTGTCATGCTTTCAGTGCCAGAGTCCTGCAGGAGTGCAAAAACAAGCTTATTCTGTGAGGTTTACTGGAAGGGCTTTTTGACACTCCAGTGGAAGGGAATCAGGCTAGTAAACCAGGGAAATCCCCCAAACTGACACCTCCGTCAGTTCCGACCTTGAAGCCATCGAAACATAAAGAGAAATCTACTAGTTTGTTGGATCCAAAACCTCTCGGATCTGACAAGACCTTATCTCCTGCGGTTCTGTCAGTGTCCATGGAACCATCTAGGAGTCATAAAAGGACTAGATCTCCTTCCTTGGAACCGGTGTGGTCCACTCCACAGCCACTGCTTCTACAGTCTGTGGCGAGCAGTCACCGATCATCCACCCACTCCTCTCGATCGTCCAGGAATCTTTCAGACAATGATTTGGAGAGGGTGGTGAAGAGGCTTCTCAAGACACTGGCTCTTGCCAAAATATTATTCAGTCCAGCCCATATGGATGTGGAGCTGACTAGTCTACCCCCTGGATCATCTATTCCTCCTTCGACTCACCTGAGCTCAAAGCTGGAGTGCATGGAAGTCATTGTGGTGGAACCGTCGGTTCCGAAAACCTCCAGTCTCTTGGTTTCGACATTTGCTCCAATCTCCTCAATACCTCCTTCTATCGAGGGATCTGGGAGCTGACACTCCCCTTGTCCAACCCTATTCTCCCTCTTGGAGTTTTGGTGCAGGTGATCTCGGCTCCCACATCAGACTCGGAGTCATCATCCTTGGTGCTGGAGAGATCTCTTGACTCTTCAGAGCCAGGGACACTCTCGGGCCGGTAGCATGGTGCCATCAAGGTGATGAGGAGTCTGCTGTCCTCTCAGACAGCTCTTCCCTTGGCTTCAGCTACTCCATCCCCTATGGAGCCAGTGTCTTCCCTCTCACCACCCCTCCATTTTAAGTGCAGGGAACCAGTGCCCCAGGACCCCCATTGGGTGACCTCTTCTCTTCCAAAACCTCAAGCATCCCCCTGAGGAGGTCCCTCAGAAGAGGACATGTAAGAGGAAGCATGTGGACTTCCCTGAATCTCTGACATCGGACACGGACTTGGAGGACTCAGAAGGGTCCCCACGGTCCCCCTCTGAGGATGTCTCATTCTCAGACATTCTGGAAATCCTCAAGCAGAGGGGTGGCTGGAAGTCCCTTTCCCCTTCTGAGGATGAGTCCATGTACCTGGATGCATTCAGTTCCTGACCCTCCACCACCTCTTGGGTGTCACTGCCCTTTGACTCGCTGCTAGGGGTAGTAAGTCAAAAGGCATGGAGCTCTCTGGAATTGATGGAACCAGTTCCACGGAGGCCCAATAAATTCATAATGTCCCCAGATGACAAATCCTTCCTAACCAAGGGTGTGCCAGTTGATGCTATGGTGGTGGCAGCGGCCACTAAGAAGGAATTAGCAGAGACTTCCACTTCAGTCCATCCGCCGAACAAAGACTCCTGTATGATGGACAGATACTGGAAGCATGTCCTTTCTTCAGTGGCCTTTACTCACAGGTCACTGAATTATCTATCCCATTTCACCTGTCTTCAGGGGGATCTCCTGAAAGAGCTAGGAGATACCCTACAGTATCCTACAGTTGCGGGAGCTGCAGATAAGACTTCTTCCCAGCTTGTGACCTTATCTTTGGTAGTTAACTCCTCCATGCAGCTTATCTCCTATGCAGCCGATGGAGTGTGCAGGGCTGCAAGCACAGGAGTCACCCTAGGGAGACATTCCTGGATGCGGCTTTGTTAATTTGCAGAGCCTTTCAAGCCCTCCTTTACCAACACCCCCTTTGATGGCTTGTCATTGTTCGAGCCTAAGGTAAAAGAGACTCTAACTAGGTGCGAGCAGGATGGCAAGACTCTCTCTGCTGTGGGAGTATGTTTTTTCCATGCCTTCTAGACTTGACCCTAAAGGTCAAAAGGGAAGAAAAATGTGGTTCCGGAAATCCCAGGGAACTTTGTCTGATGCACGTGGTGAATCGGGGAATAATAATGGGAGACATCACCTACATGGTAGAGGGGGTCCATAGAGACAGGGCGACAGAAACACGTTCTCTGGGAGGCCCTTCCAGTGCTCCTGAAAGAGGGCCTGCCTGTCCACCTCTGGAGGCAGTCGGGGTAAGATTGTCACTGTACCCAGAAGCCTGGCAAGATATCACAGAAGACACATGGGTACAGTCGATAATATCCAGGGGATACAGTATTTCTTTCTCCATGCCATCTCTTCCCCAAAAACAAAAGTCCATCCCAAATGTGCCACCCAATTTGAGGGAAAAAACAACTCTAGAAGTTCAAAAGTTGCTAAGAAAAAGAGTCATCCAAGAAGTCCCTGCAGACCAAATTGGATCCTGAACTTACTCAAGGTTTTTTTAGTACCAAAGAAAACAGGGGACTTGAGGCCCCTTTTGGACCTCAGCAGACTCAAAAAGTCTGTCAAAAAGACAAAGTTCCAGATGGTGACACTGCAGTCCATACTTCCCTTTCTGGGAAAGGACAATTGGATGTGCTCCATCAATATCCAGGATGCATACTACCATATCAAGATGGACAGGCAATCCAGGAGATTTCTACACTTCCAGCTGGGAGCCAGTCACTACCAGTTCAGTGCTCTGCCCTTTGGCCTCAACACAGTCCCCAGGGTAATAACCAAATGCATGGCAATAGTCAAGGCTCATCTGTGGTGTCTAGGATTCTGGGTGTTTCCATATCTGGACGACTGGCTCCTTACTGCCACCACTGAGCATGGACTAACCGAGACAAGGGACACCACAATACACCTCTGCTCTCAGCTAGGTATCACTATAAATTAGAAATGGTCTGCCTTGTTGCCCTGTCAATATATTACATTTATAGAAGCAGATCTAGACACCAAAGACAAAGACATGATTAGCAAACTGCCTCAGGAGAGGGTGTCAGTCATTTGACACCAAGTTGCAACTCTAATCGGTAAGAAAAAGACTCAAGCAAATTTGTTCTGAAAGTCCTGACATCAATGGTGGTAGCTATAACTCTAGTTCCCTTGGCGAGTTTCCACATGAGGTTATTGCAGTGGCTCCTCTTTGCCCAATGATCCATGCAAGATCTACCCATGTCCCACGAAATTCTCATCACGGAGACCTGCAAAAAGGACCTAAAATGGTAGCTTCTGTCCACCCAGCTGATGATAGGCAGACCGTTCATTCCCCCCCAAACAGTGGCCACAGTGACCATGGATGCTTCCCAGATAGGGTGGGGGTGGGCATTATCTGGGACAGACTGTTCATGGAACTTGGCAACAACATGAGTACCATTTGCACATAAATGTCCTCGAGATGAGAGCAGTGCTTCTGGCTTTGCAAGCACTTCACAGCCCTCTCCCCATGGGGACAATTGCGATTCAGACAGACAACATGTCAGTGGTATGGTACATCAACAAGAAAGGCAGAACCAGATCCTACCCCTTATGAAAAGAGGCCCTAAAAGCATGGCAATGGGCTATGTCCTCCCAACGCTTTCTGATTGTGATGCACATCCCAGGGAAATCCAGTGTGATAGCGGACAAGCTAAGCAGGGCTATACTTATGCCTCATGAGTGGTCCCTGAAGCAATACATTACAAACCATATCTTTCACAAGTGGGGCCAGCCTTGCTGCGATATTTTGGCCACATTCATCATTGCCAAATGCAGCAGCTATTTCACTGTAGTCTCCTCACCTGGACAATCACCCAGGGATGCACTTGTTCACAATTGGCCCCTGGGACTTCTGTATGCCTCCCCCCATTTCTCTGATTCCCAAGGTTCTTCAGAAAGCAAAAGTAGTGGGTTGCAAGCTAATCCTCATTGCCTCCTACTGGCCTCATCAAATCTGGTTCCCGTTTCTATGGTCTCGTCTTCTGGAGGAGCCTTGGATCCTGGACCCAGCTCCGGACCTGCTGATGCATCAGTCAGGCACACTCCATCCTTCCTTACAGACCCTCAATGGTTCTTCCACTTCCTGGCTTGGCCAGGCTTCCTGACATCTCCCTGGCTGTACAACATATTCTCATCTCCTCTCACAAATCCTCTCCGAGGAAACTGTATACTAGCAAATGGAAACGGTTCTCTTGTTGGGCCGTCAAAAATAATATTGATCATTTTACTGCATCCATTTCAAAGATACTAGAATTCCTGGCTGAAACTTTTAACCAAGGAGCAGCTGAATTCAGTTGGCTGATATTTCCAACTTTCATGTGGGAGAAGTGCGTTCCAATGTTATGTCCCACAGGCTATGCAAAGCTTTTCTGAGGGGTACTTTCCTTTTGAGACCCCCAATAAGAGAACCACTTCCTCCTTAGGATCTAAATTTCATCCTAGCTGCCTTGATTCTTCACCCATTCAAACCTGCTAGTTCTTGTGCTCTAAAATTTTTGACTTAGAAAACGATTTTCTTGATCGCCATTAAATCAGCTAGGAGGGTATCAGAATTACAAGCCCTTTCCATTTGTCCCCCTTATTTAATTTTCCACAAAGACAGGGTTTCTCTCAGGACCAACCCTTCCTTTCTACCAAAGGTTCGCTCAGAGTTCAATATGAATCAATTGCTAGAACTACCAGTGTTCTTTCTAAACCATGGCAACAAGGCAGAGTATAAACTCCATCATCTGGATGTTCATAGACAATTATGTTTCTATTTGCACAGGACCCAGGAATTCAGACAATCTGACCAATTGTTTGTATCCTTTGCAGAAAACAAAAACGGAACTTCAGTGTTGAAAGTGACTTTATCAAAATGGATTTCAGATACCATTACTTACGTCTATAACTCACAGAACAAACAACTACCAGGGAAAATTCGAGGACACTCAACCAGGGCTTTGTCTACCTCCACTGCCTTTCAGGCTAGACTGCCTTTAGACTCAATTTGTGCAGCAGCTACGTGGGTTAAACTCCATACCTTCATTACTCATTACAAAGTAGATGTGTCCTCCTGGAACAGGGCATCCTTTGGTTCCACGGTTCTGAAGAGTATATTCCATTGAGCCACCCAAGAAGAAGGTGCTGGGGAACGTGGTCCCAACCAACAAGAAGGAAGGTGAGATAGGGACATAACATAAAGAAGTTATGTACTCACCATAATGTTCCATGTTTACTGTCCTTGATATCGCCTTCCTTCTTGCATCCCGCCCTCCTTCCCCCTCTTGGAAGATCGAGAGGAGTTATCCATCTTTGGCTATATAGGCCTTGATTCCCTTCCTGCCTTATGAGTTGTATAGAATAAGAATTTCTTCATTTCTTCTAATGGCTTGATGGTTTTGTCATATATATATATATATATATATATATATATATATATATATATATATATATATATATATATATATATACACACACACACACACACACACACACACATATATATATATATATATATATATATATATATATATATATATATATATATATATATTGTTATATATGTCTATAGTTATATATCTGCACATTGTGGTCTAATGTTATGGGTTATCACAAATGAGCTCTGGGTAACTAGCGCTAGGCATGATGGAATATGGTCTAGGCTCGAGCCAGTGGAAGCTCTCGACCTTTAGAATACGGCCAAGTCAGAGCCAAAGGTCGGTTCCAAACCCAACCAACCTACCAACAAGAAGCAAGGCAAGATCAAGGACAACAAACATGGAATGTTATGGTGAGTACATAACTTCTTTTTTGGGGGGCACAACAGAAACAGATTGATCCTTTCTCAGCTCCTGTACAAAGTATTCTTGAATTTTTGGCAACAATTTTTAATGAGGAAACTAGTTCATCAACAATTAGAGTCCAGTTAGCAGCAATCTGTAATTTTCATGCTGGATTTAAGATTTCTTCCTTGGCCTCATCTAAGCTTTGTAAAGCCATTTTGAGAGGCACTGTCCTGTTGAGACCTCCATATAGAGATCCTATTCAGCCATGGGATTTAAATGTGCTACTGCAGGCCTTAATTCATTCTCCATTTGAACCAGCAGCAAAATGTGATCTTAAGTTCATGATGTGGAAAACTATCTTTCTAGTCGCCATTACCTCTGCTAGAAGAATTTTAGAACTTCAAGCAGTATCCTCTAAACCTCCTTACTTGATTTTTCATACAGATAGAGCGACATTACATATTAACACTTCTTTCTTTTCTAAGATGGTTTCAAAATCTCATATCAACCAGTCCATTAATCTGCCAGTCTTTTCTCCTAAATTTGCAAACAAAGGTGAATATATGTTACATTTGTTGGAAATCCACAGACAATTACATTTTTACCTATATAAAATGAAAGATATTAGAAAGACAGACCAATTATTTATGTCCTTTTCAAATTCTAAATTAGGAAAATCAGTTGCAAAGGTAACTTTAGCCTGATGGCTGATGGATTGCATATCATTTATCTACAACAAATTGGATCTATCCTTACCAAAGACTTTAAGAGCTCATTCAATTAAGTTCATGGCAACTTCTTCAGTGTTTCTATCTAGGGCTTCAGTGGATGACATATGTGCATCTGCAACTTGGGCCAGTTCTCAAACCATTATTACTCATTACAAATTAGATATGGTCTTGAGGGGAAGAGCAGCCTTTGGCTCAAATGTGCTCAGGAATATCCTTTCTTAGAGTCCACCTGGGAATTTAGGTAGCTGGAGACTCTGTCCCAACAGGATAGACTGAAAATTGACATTAGATAAAAAAGTTATGTACTTACCATAACATTCCATCTGTGTTGTCAATTTTCATTCTTCCTCAGCTTCCCACCCAGCAATCCCCATCCTTTTTCACTTTGAATTTCTAGAAGAACCAGAAATTATAAGGGCACTACTGTCCTTTATACTGAGTTCCAGATATGGCTTATTTTGTTAGAAATTTTATAGTAGTTTTTTTCTACTTTATGTAAAACAGCAAACAAGATCTGAGGCATGTTAGGGGTTGGTGCATTATGGGTAAGGGAGGAGCTCATGAGCTTTTTGGTGGGAATGAGCTATAGTAAAAGCCAAGTCAGATCCAAGAATCGGATCTAAAACCATCAGTTGAGGAAGAATGAAAATGGACAACAGAGATGGAACATTATGGTAAGTACACAACTTCTTTTTCATTCCAAAAGTGGCATCCGAAATGAGCATTAATCAAACCTTTAATTTACCACTATTTTTCTCACAGTTATCTTAATAAAGGAGAATGTACTCTGCATCAATTAGATGTCCACAGACAGCTTATATTTTAGGACTAAAGAAATCTGATCAAACTTTTGTAGCCTTTTTAAAGCCAAGCTAGGTCAGAATGTTTCTTATATTACCAGAGTGCGTAGCCTTTGCATATGACAAATTAGGACTCTCTTTAGCCAAGAAACCAATACTTCACTCAGCAAGGTCTGTAGCTACTTCTACTGCCTTATGTGTTGAGTTCCTATATATGAAATCTGTGCTGCAGCAACTTAGTCCACAGTCCATACATTTATTACTCAATATAAGCTGTATGTACAGTTAAGATCCCATACACTTTTGACTCCCCCATTCTCAGGAATATCCTTACTTGATATCACCCAGGTTTGTGGCAGCTAGGGCATCTGTCCAAAAGGCTGAATTGGATGAAAAAAGACAACATTGGATATGAAAATTCTGTATTCACCATAACGATAGATCTGTGTTGTCTTGCGGTTCAACATCTCTCCTTCCTTTGCCTTTCCAAATGTTTTCTCTGGTGCTCCACGTTGATTGAATGGACCTAAACAGGAACCTTGTTATTTCACAACATCAGCTAATTTTTTTTCCAGGTTATATTCTGGTATAGGATTCGGGTCTGTATTATATTAGCGAAAATCTTTTTAAGCGAATACGAAAACACCGACATGCATTGCACGAACCGCAAATATGCCAAATGCACTAAACTGCGAAATTCAAAAAGTTGAATCCCCATAGTCGTCCAACTCCACCTCCCACTACATACTGCCTACCCAAACAAAATAAATAAACCATATACATACACTAACCAAAACCCTACTTCTAACCCTAAATTAAAGCACCAAAACCCTACTTCTAACCCTACACTAAACCTTACATACATTACTATCTATGCACTTACCTTAACCTGCACCCTAAGGTCTGTAACTATCGCACACTTACCCTACAGAGATATACCAAAACAAAATAAATAATCCACACACATACATTTAACAAAACCCTAATTCTAATCCTACACTAAGCCTTACATACATTACCTCTCTATGCACTTACCTTAACCTGCACCCTAACCCTAAGGTCCATAACTATCGTACACTTACCTTACGGAGCTATACCGCAGATGGGCCAACCATGACACTTCGACATTTCAAATTTCGTGGATTTTGACATTCGGCGTTTCCATGGTTTGCGCAATACGTGTCACTCTTTTCATATTCGCGTAAAAGACTTTTGAGCATCTAAATGGAACCCTAGGATTCACATGTTATATTCTATGAGGTAATAAGAGACTTTGTTAGCTGCTAAGTAGACAAACTCGATGTAAGGTATTTGTAGGAAGAGAGGGATTATGGTAGGGGAAGAGTCAGAGAATCTTCTAAAGGCACTGAGGTCAGATCTGATCCGATAACCCAAAGGTTGAACCAAATGAAAAGATGTCAACCTGGATTTATCATTATGGTGAGTACATAACTTTTGTTTTCAAGTTTCTTCTTCTTGAAAACTACTCTTATGGTAACTTTGACTGACTGATGATTAATTATTAATCTCTAGATCATTCTTATAATTTTTTATTGTTGCTTACTACAAATATTCTAAACCTACTGCTATGGAATCCTAAAGGCATTCATGTTCCACATAAAAGGAATCTCTTCTTTTTCATTTAGTTTTTTAATCAGATGCTAATATCACTTTTAATTCATGAAGCACGTGTGCTCCAAATCGCATGGAATATAACATCAAACAAAAATGTATAAGTACATTTATAAGTTATACTTGCTACATGTGCTCATAAAAACAATGTATGAGCAGCTAGTACTGGAAAAGAGATTGGCTAATGTAATGATCTTAGCTGCTGACTCAAACACTCAAGTTAGATACCGTTATACCATTATCAAAACCACTTTCTTGGATTAGTCAGTCTTATGTTTTTACATTCCTTGTTCCAGACAAAGAGAGTTTCTTATTCAATTATTTGTTTGTTATGTAAATGTTAAATTATATGACCATATTAATGACTAGAATTCTGTCATAAGTAAGCATGACGATTAAAAACTACTAATAAAGCCAAATCTTTCAAGACACTTGCATCTAGAGTAGTTTTTGATATGATGGAAATATTTACTTTAGTAGAGTATTTTAACGTTTATCCAAATGATCTACAGTTGCACATTACTTTCCTACACATACATTTGGTGACATATTGATTTGTTGTGGTGTATTCATTTTCTCTGGTGATCAATGACTGTATTATTTACCTAGTTATTTTTATGTCTACCAGTTATTTATCCCAGTCTTTCCCATAGGATAATATCTGAAATTATTAGTGACATCTAGGTAAAGCTTTATTTCATCTAGAAACCACTCTTTAAGTCCTTGTACTGTTACTAGATAAGCAGGTAATCTTTGGCAGAAGTTTAAGGGGTCAGTATTAAGTGTTGCACTGAAGGTGATAGCATTATGGTCAGACATAGGGAATGATGTCAGCACTACATTATCAATTTTGGTCAGTAAAGAACTGGTTGCAAAGACTTTGCCAGTGTTGGTCTACATGACAAATCTGCAAGAGTAGTGAGAATATTTCAGGGAGGATATTTTTATACCATCAATGTTAATTAGGTTTCTGTATTTTATATAATCGTTCAAGCGCTTGGCAACAAGGGATATCTTGAAGGGCTTAGAGCTTGTATTATCACTGGAGGACAAGATACAATTAAAATGACCTGCTAATAGTAACTCACCTGTAGACTTTAATGTTATGGTGTCTAAATGTTTTTTCACAGTTTTAGTCCCAATACCCAATATCCAGTAGGTTGTTTGCAAAAGTGTACATCTTTTTATCTAGTTTTAGTATGACTAAATTAAGCATACCATCACTGCTTAAGTAACATCACTCTGTCAGACACTCTCTTCACGTCTAAAACACTCTTGGCATATTGTTCCTTTAGTATAACCCCTACCCCATTTCTGTTGCCATCCACACCATGATAGAACAATTTGAACCCATTTCCTAAACACCTGGCCTTACTTCCCTTCCATCTGGTCTCTTGCACGCACAATATATCAGCCTTTCTTCTCTCCATCATATCAGTTAGCTCTCTTCCTATACCAGTCATACTGCCAACATTCAAAGTTCCTACCCTCACTGCTACACTCCTAACCTTCCTCCTCTCTTCCTGCCTTCTGGCATGCCTTCACCCTCCTCTTCTCCTTCAGCCAACAGTAGCCCAATTTCTGCCAGCACCCTGTTGGCTAACAGTACTGGTGGCGGTCGATGTTAACCCGGGCCTCGACTGATCCAGTATGGAAATATGAAATTTTTGCGCCATAAGTAACGTGGCAGAATTTTTACGCCGGATGCCCTTGCTGACACAACCCTCCCCATTTATCCGGGCTTGGGACCGGCACAAAGAAATGCACTGGCTTGTGCATCCCCAGTGGCTGGGTTACACAGCTATAAGATATATTAGCTAAATGGAGCACATTGCAGAGGTTCAGTTAAGTAGTAAATGTATATATAATAAAATGTCACCACTTTCTTTTTAAATGCTGAAAAGTAACACAGTAAGCATTTCTCTCTCCTGCAGTGATTAAATACCATGACACTAGGACTAAAACAGAAAGGGAAGGCACATATGAACAAATAAGTAAGGGATATAAAAGAAATATATATAAATATATGAAATAAGTGAGTGATTTTATACCATTCACTAGTGCTATGCCATGTATATAAAGAGATAAAAGTATAAAATAGTAGTTTGCAGTTGGATAAGATTTTGATTTACTTGAATTTTGAGTAATATATATTATTCATAACATTAGCATTGTTGTGGGAAATATAATAGGAGAGAAAAAAGTGACATTACCTTCTGTGTGTGATTCCACGAAATGTGAAGTCAAGTATAATCATTTGTGTCTGGGTTTCTTTTTTCTTTAATAGTCGACTCATTTTTTTGAAGTCTGTCTTTTTAAGTTCATTGAAGAATCTATGGGTTCAGGTTGACTTAAAAGGTTCTTATTTTGGACAAGTGTGGATGCTTCTACAAGAGAGTCAAAAGTTTTCTTTCCTTCTAGCAGGGATAGTCTTATTCTTACTGGGAATATGAGTTGGGCTTTAATTCCTTCCTTTTTTAGTGATTTTATTAGAGGGACACATGCTCTTCTTTTGGACATTACAAGGGGTGAAAAGTCATTGTCAAACCTGATAGTTTGATCACCAATTTTTAATGGAGTAAGGGACCAGGCAGTTCTTAAAACAAGGTCTTTGTCTTGAGCGGAGATAAATTTTACAATAATAGATCTTGGATGGCTGGATACAAAAGTTGTAGTTAAAGACCTGTGTGCCCTTTCTATCCCAAAGGATGGTGGTGCAGGTAGGTTTAGGATTTTAGGAATCCAAGAGGTCAAGAAATTAATCATATTGTCCCCCTCCATCTACTCCAGGATGCCATATTGTTTCTTCTAGTTCTATTCTTAGTGTTGTCTATCTTTTCAGTGAGTCTGGTGTTTTCTTGAAAAAGAAAGTCTATGTTTTTCTCTCTTTCTGTTAACTTGTAGTCTATATCAGTTACAGAATCTTCAAAAACAGCAATCTGAGCAGTTTGTTGTTTAAGGACTTCATTTAACAAGGTTATTTGTTTGGTGGTATCTTCTTTTATATTGTCTACTTTTAAGTTTAATTTGTCTGTTTTACCCACCAAGTCTTGAACAGTAGTAAGGATTGCCTGTATTTCTTTCTTAATGGAGTTTCTTGCTGTGAAAACTTGGAGCTGCTCATCTTCCTTTGTGAATGTGGTTTCAATGTCCCTTCTATTTGAAAGTTTGACAGGAAAATATGAAAATTTTAGCTTAAAAATTATACCAACTTGTGGCTTATGTCGTCCGGAATCTGATTTTAGTAGTTTCAGGTCTTTGTTGGTAAAATTAAATAAAAAATCCTGTCAGGAAAAATTGAAGACTGCAGAGCTCATGAACTCTGCTGCTTTCAGCTTGCCATCCAAGCCACACCCCCGTTTACCTAGTTATTTTTCAGATCATCTAAGGCAAAATTTCATACAGGTTTCAACAAAATGACTAACACTTCTCAAAGATGGTAGAGTTAGTCTTTATGTCTTTAGAATGTTCTGAAGTTATTTATTATGTTAATCAAATACCTGAACATTTTCTATTATAATGTCTAGCTTCTTAAATATAAAATATTTTATGGGCTACTTTTAAAGATGAGTTAAAGTGATACCCTTTCTATCAAGCTACGTTTTATACAAAATCAAGTTTCTAGAATCTGATCTTATAATGACTGTGACTCTACTGTTAAGAAACCAGTCACAGATTCTAAACTATATGTTGAACACTCTTCTAGTCATCTCCCTTAAGTATTTAGCTACTATTATTTAAATCAAAAAACTTTAGAAACCTACAAGTTAGATTTCTTCTTTGAAATTTCAGGACAAAGTAATTAACAATACAATATTTATCAAAAGATAATTTACATCTG
The DNA here is from genome assembly GCF_019279795.1 of Protopterus annectens. Lineage (NCBI taxonomy): Eukaryota > Metazoa > Chordata > Ceratodontiformes > Protopteridae > Protopterus > Protopterus annectens. The sequence continues at coordinate 603,289,531 of NC_056732.1, forward strand.
TCTTCTTTTGTGTATACATTCCTTAAAAAATTACACTGCTAATTTGGAATGGTAATTAGATTTTTTAAACATTCCTAAACTTCTTCATGAACAATACTCAAAGCTTAGTGCCCTACTTTGCAAGGAAGAAGTATTGGAGGTCACATAAGTGTTCAAATTTCTCAAAGTCCTTTGTTTTGACTACTTTCCTTTTTTATTTTTACAAGTTATTCAAAATAATCTTGATGCAGTTTAACTAGAATGATTCATTATATTCAAACTCATGCATTTAGTTTACCTAATCTTAATCAGTCTAAGCCTTCATAAGCCACACATAGAGCCTTTAACCTAAAATTTTCTATCCAATAACTTTAATTAACATACATGTTAACATTTATGCTTTAATATTCGCCAATATGTTAACATTTTTGTTTCAGAATTAATTGATAGATTGGAAAAGGTCTTGCATTTATTCATTTCCCAACTTTAGTCTGGATTCGTACAGTAAAGGCAAACTACTGACTAAACTATTACTCTAGCTGTATTATTTATCATTAAAAGCATTTTTCCTAATCACGTTTACCCCAGTCTCACCACCCTTTTGTAGACCTTCCCTTTCACTCTTACTGGTACCCGTCTGTCACAAATCACTCCTGACACTCTTCTCCACCCATTCCACCCTGCATGTAATCTCTTCTTCACCTCTCTTCCACATTCACCATTGCTCTGAACTGTTGATCCTAAGTACTTAAACTCATCCACCTTTACCAACTCTACTCCCTGCATCCTCACCATTCCTCTACCCTCCCTCTCATTTACACACATATATTCTGTCTTAGCCCTGCTGACCTTCATTCCTCTGCTCTCTAGAGCATATCTCCACCTCTCCAGAGTCTCCTCAACCTGATTCCTACTCTCACTACAAATCACAATGTCATCTGCAAACATCATAGTCCACGGGGCCTCCTGCCTGATCTCATCTGTCAACCTGTCTATCACCACTGCAAATAAGAAAGGACTCAGAGCTGATCCTTGATGTAATCCCACCTCCACCTTAAATGGATCTGTCACTCCCACTGCAGTCCTCACCACTGTCACACTACCCTCGTACATATCCTGTACCACTCTTACATACTTCTCTGCCACTCCCGACTTTCTCATACAATACCACAACTCTTCTCTAGGCACCCTGTCATATGCTTTCTCCAAGTCTACAAAGACACAATGCAACTCCTTCTGACCTTCTCTTTATTTCTCCAATAACACTCTCAGAGCAAACATTGCATCTGTAGTGCTCTTTCCTGGCATGAAACCATACTGCTGATCACTAATCATCACCTCCCTTCTTAACCTAGCTTCTACTACTCTTTTCCATAACTTCAAGCTGTGACTGATCAGTTTTATCCCTCTGTAGTTACTGCAGCTTTGCACATCACCCTTATTCTTAAAGATAGGTACCAAAACACTTTTTCTCCACTCCTCAGGCATCCTCTGACTTTCCAAAATTTCATTAAACAATCTAGTTAAAAATTCCACTGCCATTTCTCCTAAGCACCTCCATGCTTCGATTGGTATGTCATCTGGGCCAACAGCCTTTCCATTCTTCATCCTCTTCATAGCTGTCCTTACTTCCTCCTTGCTAATCTGTTTCACTTCCTGATTCACTATCCCCACATCATCCAACCTTCTCTCTCTCTCATTCTCTTCATTCATCAGCCTCTCAAAATACTCTTTCCATCTACTCAACACACTCTCCTCTCTTGTGAGTACCTTTCCCTCACTATCTTTTATTACCCTTACTTGCTGCACATCTTTCCCAGCTCTGTCCCTCTGTCTAGCCAATTGGTACAGGTCCTTTTCTCCCTCTTTAGTGTCCAATCTCTCATACAACTCTCCACACGCCTTATCCTTAGCATTCGCCACCTCTCGTTTTGCCATGCGCCTCATCTCCTTATACTCATGTCTACTTTCTTCATCTCTTTGACAATCCCACTTCTTCTTCGCCAGCCTCTTCCTCTGTATACTCTCCTGTACTTCCTCATTCCACCACCAGGTCTCCTTGTCCTCCTTCCTCTGTCCAGATGTCACAACAAGCACCTTTCCAGCAGTCTCCCTTACTAGTTCTGCTGTAGTTACCCAGCTATTCGGTAACTCTCCACTGCCTCCCAGTGCCTGTCTTAACTCTTCCCTAAACTCCACTTCACAATCACCCTTTTTTTACTTCCACCATTTAATCCTTGGCACTGCTTTCACACTCCTCCTCTTCTTCTTGATCACTAACGTCATCCTACAGACCACCATTCTATGCTGCTTAACTACAATTTCCCCTTACACCACATTACAGTCTCCAATCTCCTTCAGACTGGCCCTCCTACATAGGATATAATCCACCTGTGTGCATCTTCCTCCACTCTTGTACGTCACCCTATGCTCCTCCCTCTTCTTAAAATATGTATTCACCACAGCCATGTCCATCCTTTTCGCAAAATCCACAATCATCTGACCTTCTGCATTCCTCTCCTTAACACCATACCTACCCATCACTTCCTCATCCCCTCTGTTCACTTCACCAACATGCCGATTAAAGTCCGCTCCAATCACTAGTCTCTCACCCTTGGGTACACTCACCACAACTTCATCCAACTCACCCCAAAATTTCTCTTTCTCATCCATTGCACACCCAACTTGTGGAGCATATGCACTAACAACATTCATCATTACACCATCAATTTCGAGCTTCATAAACATCACTCTGTCAGACACTCTCTTCACGTCTAAAACACTCTTGGCATATTGTTCCTTTAGTATAACCCCTACCCCATTTCTCCTGCCATCCACACCATGATAGAACAATTTGAACCCATTTCCTAAACACCTGGCCTTACTTCCCTTCCATCTGGTCTCTTGCACACACAATATATCAGCCTTTCTTCTCTCCATCATATCAGTTAGCTCTCTTCCTATACCAGTCATACTGCCAACATTCAAAGTTCCTACCCTCACTGCTACACTCCTAACCTTCCTCCTCTCTTCCTGCCTTCTGGCATGCCTTCACCCTCCTCTTCTCCTTCGGCCAACAGTAGCCCAATTTCTGCCAGCACCCTGTTGGCTAACAGTACTGGTGGCGGTCGATGTTAACCCGGGCCTCGACTGATCCAGTATGGAAATATGAAATTTTTGCACCATAAGTAATGTGGCAGAATTTTTACGCCGGATGCCCTTGCTGACACAACCCTCCCCATTTATCCGGGCTTGGGACCGGCACAAAGAAATGCACTGGCTTGTGCATCCCCAGTGGCTGGGTTACACAGCTATAAGATATATTAGCTAAATGGAGCACATTGCAGAGGTTCAGTTAAGTAGTAAATGTATATATAATAAAATGTCACCACTTTCTTTTCAAATGCTTAAAAGTAACACAGTAAGCATTTCTCTCTCCTGCAGTGATTAAATACCATGACACTAGGACTAAAACAGAAAGGGAAGGCACATATGAACAAATAAGTATAGGATATAAAAGAAATATATATAAATATATGAAATAAGTGAGTGATTTTATACCATTCACTAGTGCTATGCCATGTATATAAAGAGATAAAAGTATAAAATAGTAGTTTGCAGTTGGATAAGATTTTGATTTACTTGAATTTTGAGTACTATATATTATTTATAAAGTTAGCATTGTTGTGGAAAATATAATGGGAGAGAAAAAAAATTACATTACCTTCTGTGTATGATTCCACATTATTTAGAAGGGGAAACAAAAACTTCCATGAAATGTGACGTCAAGTATGATCATTTGTGTCTGGGTTTCTTTTTTCTTTAATAGTCCACTCATTTTTTGAAGTCTGTCTTTTTAAGTTCATTGAAGAATCTATGGGTTCAGGTTGACTTAAAAGGTTCTTATTTTGGACAAGTGTGGATGCTTCTACGAGAGAGTCAAAAGTTTTCTTTCCTTCTGTCAGGGATAGTCTTATTCTTGCTGGGAATATGAGTTGGGCTTTGATTCCTTCCTTTTTTAGTGATTTTATTAGAGGGACACGTGCTGTTCTTTTGGACATTACAAGGGGTGAAAAGTCATTGTCAAACCTGATAGTTTGATCACCAATTTTTAATGGAGTAAGGGACCAGGCAGTTCTTAAAACAAGGTCTTTGTCTTGAGCGGAGATAAATTTTACAATAATAGATCTTGGATGGCTGGATACAAAAGTTGTAGTTAAAGACCTGTGTGCCCTTTCTATCCCAAAGGATGGTGGTGCAGGTAGGTTTAGGATTTTAGGAATCCAAGAGGTCAAGAAATTAATCATATTGTCCCCCTCCATCTACTCCAGGATGCCATATTGTTTCTTCTAGTTCTATTCTTAGTGTCGTCTATCTTTTCAGTGAGTCTGGTGTTTTCTTGAAAAAGAAAGTCTATGTTTTTCTCTCTTTCTGTTAACCTGTAGTCTATATCAGTTACAGAATCTTCAAAAACAGCAATCTGAGCAGTTTGTTGTTTAAGGACTTCATTTAACAAGGTTATTTGTTTGGTGGTATCTTCTTTTATATTGTCTACTTTTAAGTTTAATTTGTCTGTTTTACCCACCAAGTCTTGAACAGTAGTAAGGATTGCCTGTATTTCTTTCTTCATTGGAGTTTCTTGCTGTGAAAACTTGGAGCTGCTCATCTTCCTTTGTGAATGTGGTTTCAATGTCCCTTCTATTTGAAAGTTTGACAGGAAAATATGAACATTTTAGCTTAAAAATTATACCAACTTGTGGCTTATGTCGTCCAGAATCTGATTTTAGTAGTTTCAGGTCTTTGTTGGTAAAATTAAATAAAAAATCCTGTCAGGAAAAAATGAAGACTGCAGAGCTCATGAACTCTGCTGCTTTCAGCTTGCCATCCAAGCCACACCCCCATTTACCTAGTTATTTTTCAGATCATCTAAGGCAAAATTTCATACAGGTTTCAACAAAATGACTAACACTTCTCAAAGATGGTAGAGTTAGTCTTTAAACTCCTATGTCTTTAGAATGTTCTGAAGTTATCTCTGATTATGTAGCCCAGGCAGGTATGACCCTGACCTTGAGCAGTATCCTACCTTCACCTAGAATGATGCCACAATACAGTGATAAGATGATCAGCTTTAATAATTGGCTTAAATTCTGGTGTCATTCAAAGGGGATCCAATGTCTGTCTGCCTGGGATGACATGCTGGACAAGCCACGCTGCTTCGCAAGGGACGGCTTGCACCTGTCACCCCTGGGCTTCCGGATATTGGCAAAGGCTCTTGCCACCCCCATAGTGCCTTTTTTAGGCAAGGCTCAAATTCTAAACCTACCACCCTAGAACACCAAAAAGGAAAAACTAAGGGTAATGCTGCTCAATGCCAGAAGTCTCAATCTCAAGATGCACGCACTCGAGGCCCTTCTCAATATGGAGAACATCGATGTCTGTGCTGTGACAGAAACCTGGTTCAAGGCTCCTGAGAGCACCCCAGCACTAACAGGTTTCACCTCATATCATACGTTCCGGCCCCAAAATCCGGACAACACCAAGAAAGGAGGGGGGTGTCCATATTCATAAAGGACACCCACACCTCAAGGTTGGTGGCAACGCGATGCATCGGAGACCATCCAGGTGCAATTAACCATAGGCAAGACTGCTCTGCAATTTGTAGCATGTTACAGGCCACCCTCTCAAACTCAGGAACCTCACATGGCCTTCCTGAAAACATTGGAGGGATAAATGTATCTCCAAACACCATCATACTAGGTGACTTCAACTACCCTAATATAGACTGGGAACACTACTCAAGCCCGAACACTCTAACCCAAAGATTCCTGGAGTTCATAAATTCAAATGCCATGGAACAACTAGTCACCATCCCCACAAGAGGTGAAAACATACTTGATCTCATCATCACGAACATGGGATCAAAATGTTCAACACCGAAGTATACCCCTCACTGGTGAGATCAGATCATAAACTAATCTCGCTGGAGGTCCTCATCCCGCCCCACCTGAAACAAAAAGACCACAGTGAAAAACTTCTCAAAAGCCGATTTCACACTTCTAAAAACTAGTGTGGTCTCCTTTAAGGCCCCTGAGCCAGTGGTAAACATTACTCAAACCGCTGAATCACTTACAAATGCCTTCTACCAGCACCTACAGGACTGCATGGATCAGGCAATCCCAAACAAAACTAAGACTCTCTGTACCAAAGGCAAGCGTCCAGTCTGGTGGACCCCAGCCATAAACAAGCTCTACAACAAAAGGAGGAAGCTACTACAAGATAGAGCAAAATCCTTGAAAGGTAAGACACCTTTGATCATTATAAGTAAAAACTAAGAGCTCTCATAAAATCATCCAAGGCAAATTTTGAGAGAAAAATCGCCAAGGACTCTAAAGACAATCATAAGGCCTTCTTTAGCTATGTTAGAAACCTAGGAGGAAACTCCCAGATATGCTCAGAATTAGTTCAAAATGATGTGAAAATTACTGAACCTACACACATTGCTAACATACTGGCTGACAGGTTCAGTGCAAACTTCTCCCCTCCCCAAAAGGAGAGATATCTATTCCAGAGGATTGTAGCCCCCAAACATCTCCAACGCCCAGGTGTGAACTGCCCTCACTAAGGCAAAAACACAGCATCCATGGGACGGATGGTGTCCCCGGCTGTGTGCTTCATGAACTCAACGAGGAATTAAACCCACAGTTAGGACAGCTGTTTAATCTTAGCCTCACCTCAGGATACTCCAAGGAGTGGCGCACGGCGACTGTGGTCCCACTTCATAAGGCGGTGCCTCCACAGACCCTGGAAATTACCGCCCATTAGCTTGACAAGCCTTATCTGCAAAGCCATGGAGAGGATCATAATGGAACTCATAAATAAAGACATAGGGAACTTGCAGACTTTGGATCCAACCCAGTTTGGCCGTCAAAGGCAGATCCTGCCTCTTAAACTTGGTTGACTTTTTCGAGACAGTCACCAAGGCCATTGATGAGGGAAAGGCAGTCCATACAGCCTACCTCGACCTGGCAAAGGCCTTCGACACAATACCCCACTCAGGTATCATCGAAAACTCATCAGCTTGAATGTAAACCCATACATCACAAGATGGGTTGCAAACTGGCTAAGTGACAGAACCCACAGGGTCAGAGTTGCTGGAGCCATGTCAGACTCAAAGCCTGTCACAAGTGGTGTCCCACAGGGCTCAGTCCTGGGTCCACTCTTGTTCGGCATCTACTTTTCTGAAGTACAAGCAAACACAGGAGGGTTATGGCTGACAAAGTTTGCAGATGACTGCAAACTGGGCCATAGTCGAAAACACATCTGACACAGATATCCTCCAGAAGGGCCTCACAGAAACGGATAACTGGTGCCAGAGCCATGGCCTGAAGTTAAACGCCAAAAATGCATAGTCATACCCTTCGGGAAAAACAAGGTTACCCCTAGCTACCATATAGGTGACAATCCACTGAGCACAGAAAAAGTCATCAGGGATCTGGGGACCCAAGTTGACAGTAGTCTTTCGCTTGACACTCATGTTGCTAAAGTAGTTAGGAAAACCTTCTATATCGCCCACCTGATCATGAAGGGATTCACATCTAGATCAAGGGAGGTCATCGTCCCCCTGTACTCATCACTCATTAGACCTATGATTGAGTACAATGCCCCGTTCGGAATGTATCTGACCAGACACCTGATGCAGCTTGAAAGGCCCCAAAAGTTCCTCACCAAAAGGATAAAGGGTCTCAAAAATATGTCTTATGCTGCCCGACTGAAAGAACTCCAGCTTTATTCAGTCTCATACCGCTTGCTCAGAGGTGACCTGTGCCTGACATATAAGGCCATGTCAAACCCAGATTTGATGAATATGCTTCACCTCAAAAAATCTAGATCCCACAGAACCACAAGGGCGGGAGACTTAAACCTTGACACGGTTATAAATAGAATGTGCTGGAGGGACAGATTCATCACCCAGAGACTCCCTATGCTGTGGAACAAAATCCCGGTACATGTGAGGCAGAGCACCTCGCTGGCCTTGTTCAAGAGGAATCTTGACCAATGGATGGGAGATCGCAGATATACCCCAGGGATTACTTCAGTGTCACTGCTTGACAGAGGCACAGAAAAATGATAGGCATAGTTTTTATTCAAACTAAAGGGGTGGCGAAAGCCACATAACTATGGGCTAGGCTTATAAATGCCCTTGGGCAGATAGCCTAGTATGAACCTATGAACCTATGAACCTATTATGTTAATCAAATACCTGAACATTTTCTATTATAATGTCTAGCTTCTTAAATATAAAATATTTTATGGGCTACTTTTAAAGATGAGTTAAAGTGATACCCTTTCTATCAAGTTACGTTTTATACAAAATCAAGTTTCTAGAATCTGATCTTATAATGACTGTGACTCTACTGTTAAGAAACCAGTCACAGATCTTCATTCTAAACTATATGTTGAACACTCTTCTCAGTCATCTCCCTTAAGTATTTAGCTACTATTATTTAAATCAAAAAACTTTAGAAACCTACAAGTTAGATTTCTTCTTTGAAATTTCAGGACAAAGTAATTAACAATACAATATTTATCAAAAGATAATTTACATCTGTCTTCTTTTGTGTATACATTCCTTAAAAAATTACACTGCTAATTTGGAATGGTAATTAGATTTTTTAAACATTCCTAAACTTCTTCATGAACAATACTCAAAGCTTAGTGCCCTACTTTGCAAGGAAGAAGTATTGGAGGTCACATAAGTGTTCAAATTTCTCAAAGTCCTTTGTTTTGACTACTTTCCTTTTTTACTTTTACAAGTTATTCAAAATAATCTTGATGCAGTTTAACTAGAATGATTCATTATATTCAAACTCATGCATTTTTTTTACCTAATCTTAATCAGTCTAAGCCTTCATAAGCCACACATAGAGCCTTTAACCTAAAATTTTCTATCCAATAACTTTAATTAACATACATGTTAACATTTATGCTTTAATATTCACCAATATGTGAAAATTTTTGTTTCAGTATTAAAAGGCAAACTACTGACTAAACTATTACTCTAGCTGTATTATTTATCATTAAAAGCATTTTTCCTAATCACGTTTACCCCCAGTGTCAATGTTGCAAAATCCATTGATGTGGTGAACTTTGCTTTCCTTTTCTTTGTAATGCAAATATTTGATCCCCCTACTTCATTTATAAACTTTGTCTACATACAATATTCTGATCAATCAGCCATAATTTATGTCAGGCATGTTTTCTGATCCAGTTTTAATTAAGCAGGGTTGTCCCTTATCCCTTTATTAATTGAAATTACATGTTGAACCCCTTCTCTTTTATTTAAAATCTCTCACTTTAGTATGATATTCTAAAATGTTCATCATTGATCATTGCTGCAGTAGCCTTAGCTAAATGGGTTATGTGCTGCATAGAATATAATGGCAGGCCCCTTTCCAGAGCATAAGGGCACTTTCCACACACTCAAACCCTTGACATCTTGAGTACAACTGTAGAAAACCAATGGTTTGGGCCCAAAGTCCTTCAGAACTTTTCTGATACTTCTTTTCAGGGCTTTTGAGGACCAAAGGTCTGCTAGCATTTCTCCATTGCTAGGCAATAAAAGTTCCATTTGTGAAAAAAACACTTGCACATTTTAATTTTCTGACAGAAACATAACTTTTTTTGTAAAATTAGTTACTTTAAGCTAAGACAAAGTGTTTTATTGGACTGTCATGTGACTTTCAGTCACTTTGTCCAGTGAAGTGTGACTTTTCATTTTTCAGTAAAAAAGTTGTTTAAACTGTAATTTATCTTTGTTTTTCTGTTACTTTTACTGGCTGGGGTAAGTGCATGTTGCGATTTTCACTGTGTTTACTTAGGTGGAAAAAATACTTTTTGGCTACATAACTTTTTCCAAGCTGTTGCCGTCAGTCCTACCCTTACTTCAGGCTTCATTTTTGGCTTCACAATGATCAGCTAAATGGTTACTCAGTTCTTACCTCCTTCAGCCTCAAAAAGAAGAAAGTTTTCAGACAGCCTTTACCCCTTCAGTTGCCTATAATTCTGTCACAGTGGCAGATGGGTAACTCTTCTGTAGCCATTTCTGATTCCTTAGACCATACATCTTCTACCTTAACTCCCTCTGGTGTAGTCCCTTCAGTCACTATGGACTGGGAGTTAAACATATCCCAGTCCTCTGATTGGGAGATGTTCATCATTTTGATCACTGCTGAAGGAAAAATGAACACTCCATTTAAAAGTACGTTACATTTTCATGGCAGTCTATTAAACATAACACTCCTAGCTTTAAAATAACTTTCCTGAAGAGAAAAGTGGTAAAATAGCAGCACAAATAAAAAAAGGAAGTTTTTTCCCCCCATACGGACCTTATTTGCCCAGCAAAAGAACAGCAAAGCCGACTATTGATCTTTGAAAGCCTCAGAAGATTGTACTCTTCTGCAGCAGTAAAAATTAGAATGGCTTCGCACCCAGACTTGTCTTTTAGTCAGCTCAATTTGATCTACCTGACAGTTTGGGTGCATGAAAGGTGCCCTGAAGCTTTGGAAGCTGGCCAGTTATTATATCCTTGGCAGGATATAACCCATACAGCTAAGGCTACTGCAGCAGTGATTATTCGAACATCTACTTTTATGGTAAGATAACTTACACAATTGTACGTTAAACAGTGGGCAAGGGTGAACCACACTTGTTGGTCTTTAAAGAAGGAACAGCAAATGCCTCTTTGCCTAGCTGGACTAGAATGCTTGACTCCACGGGTGATATAACTGATAGGAGTTGGTCTGTTTCTATGGAAATTCCTGTTAAAAGAAACAAAAAAATTAAACATTTGTTTAAAATTTAACATTTGTTTTTCCCTGTCTCAGTTACTTTAGACAGGAATGATTTATTGGGCTAAAGTGAGGGTTCATTTCAGGCTTTTGAACCTTATTCTGGTTTTACTGGTAAAAGAAAAATAAATTCTTCATTTTCAGAAGATTCCCAGTATAATGAACAGGGAAATGATTCTGTGGGAAAACTTGTGATGTCTCTCCTCAGGTGACTGATCCTGATTTTTGAGGAGAGTGTCTCTTCTGGTAGTCCCTTAAAAAATATTTCTTTTCTGATGCCATTTCCAGAATGAACCATTTTTTAACATTGGGAACATGATGATATTTTAGTATTCCTGAAAAAAATATTGAGTTGTTACAAAGTAAATTTTTTGAACTCACCCCTGTTCCTCATGCTCTTCCAGCATTGGAGGATGTTTTTATTACAGTCTATCATTTGCCTGATAACTAGCCTGAAACTCTTAGGAAAGCGGATAGATTTTATACGTTTCCCAGTCTTACATTTTTTACCCCAGATTTGACTCTGCAGTGATTTTTGGAATGATGGAAACACATTTGCTAGCTCTGGGGAAAAACACTTAGACTTCTGCCAAACTTATTTTTAGAATTCTTAATTGTGAAGCCCATATGTTAAAAGTTTTTGTTTGCATCATTTGATAATATAAGGAGCATTATAGCTACTTTCCCCTGTTCTGATGAAATATCTTCTATGAAAACTTGTATTGCTTATGTGTATCAAGTGAACAAATATTCTTTGATTTGTGCTTATGATTCAGCCATTGCCTCTTCCATAGCAGCTGCTACTGGAACTGTTATGATAAGGTTTCTATGGTTACAGGGCAAAATCTACATGATGTGAATTTTCCTTTCCTTTAGATGTAATAATGATAACCCTATTTGTTAACCAGGTAGGCCCATTAGACATATAGTCACTTTTCGGGATGCTTGAGAAGAATGTCTAGTTAAGTGACTTGTTTCAGGTCACACAGTAGGCAGTTGAGGGAATCTAACCCTGCACTATAAGAACTAGAGCTCATAACTTTAACCTTTGCACCAACTGCCAGATATAGTGGTTGCTTTTGGACCATCTGCTGTTGAGGTCTTGAAAAAGTATGATGAGAGGCAAGATGATTTAGGGTATTACACAGATTTTTCAGTCTTCCATCTCTTCCATCTCCAAATTTGTTAAATGCCTTACACATGCCTTTTCTCCCTTTTATCAAAAGCAAAATAAGCAGACACAGCAAGACTCTGGCAGGCAGACGTTAAAAAAAAAAGGCAAGGGAGCGCCAAAAGAACAGAAATAAAGGACTGTCCACTAAGTTTGAATGACTATCTGCATATGGTAAACCCCAAACACCCACACTGGCAAGTCTTTCAATCTTCCCCAAAATCTGGATTTCCATTTCATTTTTTTTTTTGCTAACAAATAATCTCAGACAAATGGATTTTGAGAATCATACATTAGAGATACAGATGGCAGTGGGAATCTCATCCCCCTTTTCAGGCGATTTCTCCTCACCCATCAGATAAAACTTCTTTTCTCCCTTTTGTTATTCATTATCTTCTCACTCAGGGGTCATAGGACCTGTTTCTCTTTCCTGAAAGGGAAAGTTTTTTATTTAAGACTGTTTGTGGTACCAAAGAAAGAAGCCTCTTGAAAATTAATCTTATATATTTTCTTTCTAAACCAGTTTGTGAAAGTCCTGAAGTACAAAATGCTATCGCTCAACATGTTAACTCTGATGCTGCCTTTAAGTTACTTAGCATCTCTAGATTTAAAGGATGCTTATCATCACATTCCTATAGCCTCAGATTTCAATTGTTTTTAAGCTTTTCTGTGTCTGGATTACACTTTCAGTTCTCTGCATAATCCATGGGGTTACCGTCACCAGTAACAGCCCATTACAGATTGCAAGGTATTGGCATTTTTCATTATTAAAATAATTTCCTTATATTTGCAAAGACTTTTTCAATGTGTCAGAAGGCTCTCACTTTGGTCAGAGATCTCCATCACAGATTGAGGTTTCAAGAGAACAGTCAAAAGTCTTGCTCATCTCCATCACACAGGATCATTTTTCTGGGGTGTCTATTAGATACCTCAATTCAAAGAGCTTTTCTTCCACAGAAAAAAGTATATCTGTATCTCTAGATCTATGTCAGAGTTTTTCCACTCAGTCCAAGTCTACACAAGGGGATTTGTCAGGGTACTCAGATCCATGGCCTCCATGATTCTTGTGATTCCAGTAACCAGTCTCCACATGAGAAACATTCGGTTGTACTTAAAATCTGATCTCAACATCAACATCCCCAGAAATTCTAAATTCCTGTTTTGTGATTTGTTAAAAGGGAACTATTTTGATGGGGAGACTAGTTTCATCTGGATCCAAGCTTCCCATTCTCCAACTCCAGCGCAGTCTGTAGCTACAAATGTCCCAGATTTTGCTTGTGGAGCAGCATCTATGGGGGTAAAATTCCCGGGCCTTTGGAGCAAAAAAAAAAAAAAAAAACCAGGAGATGTTGACAATTATAAATGCTGTCAATTCTTTCAATCATCTATTGCCTCCAGGGCCATTACAAGTGATTACATAGAACATCACAGTGAAGTGGTCTTTAACAAAAGTGAGGATGGGAGTGAGTTCCAGCTCTCACTGTCTTTGTAGACTAGCCATCGTAACCTGGGATACACCAGTTTAGCACAGTTTCATTCTACAGGCATCTTACAAATTGTCAAAGCAAAATATTGTGGCAGACAAGCTATACAGGGCAAAGGCAGACCCTCACTAATGGCAATTGAATCAGACGGTCTTCTAGGACTTGATCCAGCTGTTGGGAGCACCTCATCTTCTGCAGGACTCTTTGCAATCAGACCTGGTAAATAGATTTCTTTTAATTTTAGACATGAATGGTTCTGTATGCCTTTCCACCCTTTCCTCTAATACCCAGGGTCATTCTGAAGATTCAGAAGGATTCTTCAAAGATTATTGTGGTGATCCCTTCTTGCTCAGGCAACATTGGTTCTCCTTTCATTTGGAAATGGCCAAGGGGAATTAACACAAGCTTCCTCACAGACCGGATCTAGTCACACAAGACCTACAATTGTTTGATACACGATAACTTGAAATAAGTTCAACTAACTGCCTGGATGATAGAGTTGCAATAACTTTTAGGTCCCTATTTTCTCAGGACCTACAGTAGGTATTAATGGAGGCAAAGAAACCTGCTACTAGGAAATCATATATTACTAAATGGTAGAGATTTTCTAGTTGATATCAAGACAAGAACCAGGACCCTCTTAAGGCTGGTATTTCGCTGGTTCAGCAACATTTGTGTGAGCTATTATTCTCTTGCCATTCTTACTTATCTGTCAAAGTTCATTTGTCATCCATTTCAGCATGTCTGCCCATGGACCCCCCCCCCCCTTTTTAGTGCATTCCCATGTTAAAATTCTTTTGAAAGGGGTGCCACATACCCAGCCACTTAGAAAACAAGTAGCTTGGCCTTAGTATATTAACTTTGTTTTGGAAAAGCAAACTCTTTCTTCGTTTGAGTCAGCTCATCAGGCTGATTTGAAGTTTGTTGATTGCTCTGACATCTGTAAAAAAAGTATCTGAGTTGCAAGCTTTCATGGTGAGTCAAACATCTCATTTTCCACAAAGATAAGGTTCCCTTGAGAACCAGTCCTTCATTTATGCATAAAATGATATCTGAGTTTCTTTGAGCCAAGCCATTCATCGACCTGTCTTATTTCTAGAACCTAAAAATTATGGAGACAGGATTCTTCATACTCTGGAAGTCCACAGGTAACACAGATATTATCCTGATAGAACTCAAACCTTCTGAAAATCTGATCAGCTATTCATTTCTCATGAAGGTAAGAAAAAATGATAGTCTGTGTCAAAGCAGATGATCTCCAAAAGGTTGTCTCATGTTACTTCATTTTGTTACACTCACTGCAACAAGTCAGTTCCAGGCAGGGTCAAGAGGCACTTGGGCCTTGGATGCATCAGTAGGTTTTTAGAAAGGGGTAGATTCTATAGGTATTCTAGAATCAACATCACAATCATGTGTGTATACCTTTTCAGGCACCACAAACACGATTCCTTTTCCAACTCTAGAACAGGCTTTGCTAGGACCATTCAAAAGCCACAAGAACAGGAACAAGCAAAAAATGGTGAAATGCTTAGAATACTTAGGTTATGTAATAATATGGAAGATTTATGTAAAGAAATGAAAATAACAGTTGAAATGTTTAGTAAAAGAGGATATGAAAAAGTTTTGATGGAGCATAGTTGGAATAAATTATGCTCCTTTATTAATGGCAATAACATTAAATTTTCTTCAGATATAGCTGTATGTAGGGACATTGGTAATAAATCTTTAGAGACTATATATTTTGTCTCTACGTATGGATGGTATAGTTCTAGAATTTCTGACATGGTGAGATATTTTTGGAACTATTTATGCTCTTTGAAAAATGTTATGCCATGGTTGAAAAGTAAGCTAGTTTTTTCATATAAAAGAGGGAGAAATATACAGAATTTTATTGTTAAGGGTAGATTTAGTATTCCAGAGGTGAAGATGGATCTAAATATATCCAGTGTTGGAACCTTTGGCTGTAATAGATGTAAAGCATGCAAGTTTATAGTGCATAAATTTGATTTTATTAATAATATTTCATTTAATACTAATAATATTTTTACATGTAGCACAGAAGCAGTGATATATGCGCTTAAATGTCCATGTGATTTATATTATATTGGACAAACAAAAAGAGCTTTTAAGATTAGACTGTTGGAACATATTAGGGATATAAAAAATAAGAAACAGGAAAGCTCTATTGCAACTCACTTTGAACATTTTCATAATAGTGATAGGGATTAAAAGGTACAGTTTTAGAAAAAATTAAAACTTCAAAGTTTAATGAAAATGTTTTAAATAATAGGTTGTTGACTAAAGAGTCCTTATTTATTCTTAAATTTAATACATTATATCCATGTGGTCTTAATGAAGAACTTAATTGGAAATACTTAATTTGATTTTTTAATTGAATAATTGTTTGTATAAGAGTATAAGAGGCAAGTTTTTCTGAATGTATTTTACTCCTTGAAGGCTTTGAGAAGAGCCGAGACGTCAGAGTTTTATTGTATAATAAATCTGTGGATTTACTGGCTGGTTGCTTTTTTTGCTAGGACCATTCCCCAGGGCCTCATAAATACTTGTCCTTCTTCCTCCCAGTACTTTTTATGTTATGATAGTCTAACCTTATAGCTAAGGCTACTGCAGCAGTAATCAAATGATGAGCATAGTACAGTTGTGTAGGTAAACTTAACAGTAGCCATTTGAATGGTCACTGCTACAGTAGCTGCTCCGTCCCTCCATTCCCTTTATTTTTGTATAAATGTTGTTGCCAGGGTGAAGAATTTGATTTTTACTTCACTAGCATTAACCTTTTTAGGGCTATATCCTCCCTCTTTCAGCTGGCAAGAAATCTCTGAAGGGCTTGGCACTCAAACCAATGGTTTTCTTCAGCTCTGCTCAAGTTGTCAACAGTGTGGGGGAGTAGAAGGTGTCCTGAAGCTATGGAAGCTGGCCGGCTGTTATAACCTATGCAGGACACAATCCATATAGCTAAGGCTACTGCAACAGTGATAATTTGAACATCTATTTTTATGGTAAGTTTATTTACACAGCTGTTCTTTCTGTGGTGTCATGATACATTATTTGGCTTTTGTTGATGATATAAACACTCTTCACAGAATGATATTCCAAAAACATTATCTGTCATTGGTGTCCTTCCTTCTTTTCTTACTATAGTATAAATTTGCATAAAACAATAGTATTGCTATTCTACCATTACTACAGTCATATTAACCTTTATTTTTGCTTTACCCAATATTAAAATTGCCCTTTTTGTCCATCAGGGTTCAGCTCTGAGCCCACTGCTGTTCATACTGGTGATGGACTACATTAGCAAACATGCCAGAGGGGACAAGTCAACAGAGCTGCTGTGTGCAGTGAGTGTGATATTACAGGCAGGCATTATGGGAAGACTCTTATTAAGAACTTCAGCAAAGGATAGGGGAATGGAATGCAAAATGAAAACACACGGGATCAAACTGAGTAAAGATAAGACAGTTGTAATGGCAGTAAATGGAGAAATCAGAAGAAGCTGAGTGAGTAATGAGATCAAGTAGAAATTGTGAAAAAGGTTAACAACTTCAGGTATCTGGAAGGTATAACTGAGGAGAAGTCAAGTCTGAATGAGGTCAAAGGTAGAATCAGAGAGGCTGCAACTAATTGGCACAGGCTGTTGGGGGTACTGTATGACAAGAATACAAAGAAGCTGAAAAGTAAGGTGTAGAAAACACTACTGTATGGTACAGTAACTTGGGCAGTAAATACAGAGCTGTTGAGGAAGCTAAAATTGATGGCAATGAAGTACATGACATGGGTGGAAGGATGCACCTTATGGGACAGATGAAGAAATGAGGACATTAGAGCAAAAATCAAAGTAGTCCCACTTGCACAGCAGGTCAAAGAGAGCAGATTATGGTGGTTTGGGGACGTGCAGGAAATGAAAAGTCAGTCTGGTGAATACGTTTTTGGGCAGACAGGAAGATAGGAAGAGGAAATGAGGGCATTCAGCAAAGAGGTGGATGGATTGTGTGAAAGAAGACCTGGAGCAGTCAAGCATGATTGTTGAAGAAAATAGGAGATTGGCACTGAATTTGGAGAGATGGCAACAGCTGGTATGGCACTGTAACCCCACACAGAAAATGGGAAAAAGGGGGTTGATGATGATGATTAAAATTGCTGCAAACTTAAATATCTAGGTATCACCTTTGCATGGAACATTTTAAATGACAAACATCACCTTATAGTTGAATATTGCAACACAGTTCAACAAGGCATAGACAATGGAAATTATAAAATGTGCTTTACTGCCAAAAGTTTTAATTATTAAAATGAATGTTTTCTCTAAAATTTTCTTATTCATAAACACCTCCTTTCAACTTATACAAAAAATCAAAATAAATCCATAAAGTGACATTGAATTACTTAAGTTTACTGGTACATTTAGTAGCCAAGTCATCTAAGTTGTTTCATATTGTACTTCCTCCCAGTGATAACCCATTATGACTTTGTATTTGAAACACGTTGTGATCAAAATGTTTACTGCCATTAAATTTTGGTACTCTTTGTTTAATCTTTTTGTCTGTCTGTCAATTTTTTATATTTCAGATCATAAAATTAGTTAATTAAAACTTTCCAGACTCTGTTAAGAGAACTTATCTGTTTAGTGTTGCTTCCCATAACCAATAATCTCTAACCACAATTTAATATTGATTTGATTTATTTTTCATAGAATTCAGACCTGCATTTCACTTATGTGTTACCGCCTATCACACCTCAGATATAATATTATTTGATCTTCTCTTCAGATGATTTTCATAAAAAAGTTTTAATTTACAAAAGTAAGTACTCCAGTTATCTGAAGATAAAGCAAATGCTGCTGACGTCCAAACAAGCTGTTTTATTGTATAACAACATTTTAGATTTAATTTATGGAAAACATTCTTTTCATTCATCTTATTGGGTAGATTTGGATCTTAATCTAGCAAGTAATAAAGTGTGGACTTACACTTGTACTCATTGTGTCACGGATTGCTTCCATTCAAAACCTTTTTTTGCTCAGTATATGATTTTCTTCCCTGTTTATTAATCAATTTTAAAAGGGTATCATACTTTCTTATATTTCCTGAATTTCCTATATATGTAAGAACCAAAATGCTGTCTTAGGAGTTTCTGATCACACATGCTGAAAATCAGGTTTTCATGGATGCTAAACTTGAGGGGAAAAAAAGAGTACATGGCATGCATCTCCTTTCCTTATACTTCCTGACTTAATCCTAGCTTTTTGGAGAGGTTTAAGAGCAGAGAATGATGGTTGGCACACTAGTGTATATTGTAGTATCCTTGTTAATATCTCTGTACAGCATCTAAGTTACTGCAGTACCTTCCTATGCCCTCCCCTTGGAAGTAGTAGGATAAAAAATAACTGAGAAAGGAAAACAGAAGTCATATGCACATAGTGAAAGACAGATAATGATATATTTGCCCTTTGCCATGTGTTGGACAGAACATACTAGAACTGAGCAAAACAAAAGACTTCTGAGATGCTGGAGCATAAAGAAAGAGGAAGATTAGTAGTGTATAGGAAAAGTATACTTTTTTAAGAGAAGTCTGTCATTTTCTTTTATAACTGTCTGCATTGTCATGTATGATTTTGTCTGTCTGTTAACATAGTTCTGGCAATTAAAAGTAACAAAGTTGTAGCGTACAGGTGACAGCAATACTTAGAATCATATGTGTCTTTTTACAACTATTTCTTTCTGATTCTGCTATGTTTTCTGCCATGGGATGTCCACCAACTAAATGAGATTTAGAAGTGAATAGTAAACATGAATCACAGTGCTACTATTATAATAATATGACTAGTATCCTTCTCAGAGGGTTAATGCTGTAAGCTGTAGTTTCTGTGGTACAAAGTTTGATTCCCTTAGCCCTCATTTGCAATACTTAGAATCATATGTGTCTTTTTACAACTATTTCTTTCTGATTCTGCTATGTTTTCTGCCATGGGATGTCCACCAACTAAATGAGATTTAGACGTGAATAGTAAACATGAATCACAGTGCTACTGTTATAATAATATGACTAGTATCCTTCTCAGAGGGTTAATGCTGTAAGCTGTAGTTTCTGTGGTACAAAGTTTGATTCCCTTAGCCCTCATTTGCAATACTTAGAATCATATGTGTCTTTTTACAACTATTTCTTTCTGATTCTGCTGTGTTTTCTGCCATGGGATGTCCACCAACTAAATGAGATTTAGACGTGAATAGTGAACATGAATCACAGTGCTACTGTTATAATAATATGACTAGTATCCTTCTCAGAGGGTTAATGCTGTAAGCTGTAGTTTCTGTGGTACAAAGTTTGATTCCCTTAGCCCTCATTTGCCTACTGTGTGACTTTGAGCAAGTCGCTTAACCAGACAGTGCTTGGGGGAAACTGGGAATTTTTCTAGGCTTTTCAATGGTCCTCTGGACTGCAAACCTAGTACCTAACTATGAAGCATTTATTTTAATCCGGGGGGGTGGCATAATGGTTAAGGTGTTTACCTCACAGATGCAAGCTATAGTTTGATTCTGACCTCTGCTTATTAGCTGGGTTTGTACAAGTATGCAGACTGCTAGCTTACTATTTACCTATGAACTATTTTTGTAAAGCAGAAATCCAACCAGTAAGATGTATGTTGCATCATTGCAAAATTGAGGCTGTCACTGCGTGTCACAGTTGACTTCAGCATTTCAAGTGGGATTCACCTCATGGGATTCTCACATCAGGAGGCATAGTGTAGCTTAATACTTATTGACTGTGTCTTATTTTCAGAGTGATGCAAAATCAATATGTTTTAACTGTTAATGTCACTGGCTGAGATTGACTGGAGTCACACTTATTACTTGGATGACAGTAGTATTACACAGTGAAATTGGTCACCCTTTGGGAAGAGCTTTATAGTAGCTGATATTAGTGGTTGGTGGCAGTCGGTACTACCTTGTAGTCTAGGCAGAAAGGGGGCATAGTTGGAGAACCTGTACCAGCCTTCCCCAGGAGTGTCTGTATGTTTGTATATAAGTAAAATATTAAAGTGTGTGTGTGTCAGCTTCTTGGGCAGGGACATGAAGCACTAGTTGGACAGAGATGGTGCTGGTAGTTTTAGGTTGACCACTAGGTTGAGATCTGGACCATATAGCTGTGCCAGTGGGCAGTCTTATTGGGGATCTGGAGAGAAAGGGAGAAACTAGCCCCAGACTGACTGTGATCTCTGTGTGCTCTTAAGGGAAATTGTACTTTACTGTGTGTACTTGTTATCCCCCAATATGCATGGCCTTCACTGGTGCTAGTGGTGAGGATTGAGGCTCCTTGATTACTGGGCCAGTGCTTGGGCTTCGCAGCCACCAACAAGCTTTCTGACACATCATTATGGATAAGACTATTCTGGAAGATGAAACAATGTATCAGTAATGACATTCTGGAAAAGAGAGGGACACAAGAAACTGTTGCAAAAGAGAGTAAAATCTCATGATTGGAGGAGCTCCCTGGTCAGCCTCAGTAAGAAGCTGAGATCCCATATAAGATCCTCCAAAGCTAGCTATGAAAACAAAGTCGCCACTAATTCTAAGGACAACCACAAAGCATTCTATAGCTATATCAAGAATCTCGATGGCAACACCCAGATCTGCTCTGAGTTACAGCACAAAGGCACGAAAATTACAGAACCAACTGATATTGCCAACATCCTGGCAGATAGGTTCAGTGCTAACTTTACCCCCCCCCCCCACTCCCTAAAGAGCCCATATCTATACAGGAAGAATGCAGAGTCCCTGTAATCACAACTAAGCAAGTAAAAGCTGCACTCTCTAAAGCAAAAAACACAGCATCCATGGGACCGGACAACATCCCAGGCTGTGCTTTACATGAACTTCAGAACGAACTGGCTCCCCACTTAAGCACCATGTTCAATAATAGCCTGGCATCAGGCTTTGTGCCCACCGAATGGTGCACAGCAACAGTTATCCCACTCCACAAAGGGGGAGCCACCACTGATCCTGGGAACTAACAGCCAATTAGCATGATGAGCCTGGTCTGCAAGGCCATGGAACGTATGATTATGGAACTCATAAACAAAGACATTGGTAACCTCCAAACTCTGGATCCCACCCAGTTCGGGTTTGTGAAAGGCAGATCATGCCTCCTGAACCTGATCGACTTCTTTGAGGCAGTCACCAAAGCTGTAGATGAGGGTAAAGTGGTTCACACAGCCTATCTTGACCTCGCCAAGGCTTTCAACACCATCCCCCATTCTGGAATTATAGCTAAACTCACTAAACTAGGTATAAATCCTTATGTCATAAGATGGGTTGCCAACTGGCTCACTGACAGAACCCACACTGTAAAAGTTGCAGACTCCAAATCTGACCTCAAAGCAGTGACAAGTGGAGTACCATAGGGTTCCATCCTGAGACCTCTCCTGTTTGGTATCTACTTCTCTGAAGTACATGCGAACACAGAAGGCCTCTGGCTAATGAAGTTCGCAGATGACTGCTAACTAGGAGTCATAGTCAAGTCCCCAAATGATGTGGACATCCTACAGAAGGGCCTCGCTGAGACAGATGCCCGGTGTCAGAGCCATGGCCTCAAGCTCAATGCCAAAAAGTGCAGTGTCATCCCCTTTGGTAAAAACTCTGTACCCATGAACTACCACATAGGCAGAAATCTACTTAACACCAAATGTGTGATAAGAGACTTTGGGACCCAGGTAGTCTCTCCTTTGATAGTCACATTGCCACAGTAGTCAGGAAGTCCTTCTACATGGCACACCTCATTATAAAAGGGTTCTCATCCAGGAAAAAAGAGGTCATTGTTCCTCTCTACTCAACACTCATTAGACCCATTATAGAGTACAACGCCCCTTTTGGAATGTACCTCACAAAACATCTGTAGCAGCTGGAAAGGCCACAGAAATACCTCACAAAGAGGATTACTGGCCTCAAACAAATGCCCTACACTGACCGCCTCAAAAAACTCCAGCCTTACTCCGTAGCATATTGCCTACTCTGAGGTGATCTCTGCCTAACATATAAAGCTATGTCAAACCCAGAGCTGTTAGACATGCTACACCTAAAGAAATCCCAGTCCCTCCGAGCTACACGCTCTAGGGACCTAAACCTTGTCACCACAATAAACAGGACATGCTGGAGGGATAGAGTCCTGTCCCAGAGACTTCCCATACTCTGGAACAGGCTACCCATCTATGTCAAGCAAAGTTCTTCATTAGCACTCTTCAAGAAAAATCTTGATGAGTGGATGGGAAATAGGAAATGCACCCTGGGGATCACTTCTGTGTCTCTGCTCAAGGAAAATAACTTTCTTGGGTGGTGTAAGCCAGGGAACCTTGTTGGCTAGGCTTACATAGGCCCTTGGGCCGATAGCCTAGTACCTACCTATGAACCTATGAACCTATAAACACAACAGTTTTTAAGAATTTTGCAATACTGGATGCATTGCTGCACTGAAACCAGCTTTCAGTGAACTTGTTGATCATTATTGGATACATTTTCTTCCTTGTACAACATATAATAGTCCGAGGATTTTATATTGCCTAATACTGGCCATGTTACTGTTGTTGCAGTCTACTCTGCTGCTATGTCTCTTTCAGCACAGCAGTATCAGGCAGCCTCAGGGGCATGTGCCACTGATCTATAATGGTTCTATAAATGCTACTACCCATTAGACCACATATCCATACTCATATGGATTAGTGGTGATGATAAAAGTAAATGGTACAGCATATCCTTTATTACAGCTTATGCCACATAAGATTTGTATATTTAATGCACCCATTATGGTACATTCAACCCTTCTGCTTTGGATAAGAATAAGCTACAAATTACCTGACCCTTTTCAGGTATGGAGACAGGGAGATGCCTGTATTTATGCGGGCATCCTTTTCAGACACATAACCTAACTTTGGCTATTCCATAACCAAAGGTTAGAGCCTTAATTTATAAACTGTGGTGCATTATAATTGTAATATTTCTCACGGGTCCTCAGTATAATGAAAGGCTATTTAACCATAAGGTAACAACAGTACAGCTGAAGACAGCACCAGGCTGAGCTGCAGCAAGGCTTCATTTAAGAGAGTTCAGTCCACCTTAAATGCTGTAGGATGTTATCTGCAATTTAATCAACATACAGATTTATAAAAAAAAACTGTGTATGATTTCAAAAAAATTATGTCCGACTCATGGATGCTAAACAATTACATGCAGCTTGGAATAAGTGTAGTATTACTTCTGATTTGCAATTCTTTACAGAGCTGCAGATTGTAATTAGAATTAAACTATAATGATACTAGCTAATAGAAATCCTTGAAGTGAAGGCAATAAACCAGAGCCATAAACCCAGTTAGTACAGCAAATGTGATGATGACACACCCTTTTCTCTGACAGAAACTTACCATGGGAATTGTGGGAACAATACATACAGGGGAGGAATGAGGTTTAAAAGAAGGCAGGACTTAAATGAGCTATGTAATGTTTGACTCAGTATGATTGGGTAGATTAATAGTGATGTATAACATCTACAACTGGGAGTGTGCCAGTATGGTTTGTGATATAAAATGCTTGCAACTAGGATTGTGTCGGTGTGGTTTGTTTTCCTTTATAGACCAAACCAACCAAGTTCTATACACGGGGGAGATGCACGGTCCAAACCAAATGCCACAAAACAACCAAGTAGACCAGCAAGAGCAAAAGTGGAGGTAAATGATGATCCTTTATTGAATACAGACCGGTTTTGGCAAATGTTGCCTTCTTCAGTGTAGGACAAAATCTTGTCCTACACTGAAGAAGGCAACATTTGCCGAAACCGGTCTGTATTCAATAAAGGATCATCATTTACCTCCACTTTTGCTCTTGCTGGTCTACTTGGTTGTTTTGTTTTCCTTTATATACATGTCTGATTGCTTATGTTGTAAGTGATGGCTTAATAAAGATGTTTCTTGTTTAAAAAAAGGGGCAGGAATTGAATAATTTATGTAATGTTGCTTAGGTTCTATGATATAAAACAATATATCTGAAGTATAATGTTTGTTAATGTTAATTTAATACAATTTGATTACTTTTGTATAAATGTAAATTTGCCTGTGTCACAAGTGATAATTCAGTAAAGGTGTTTAATAAAAAAGAAACTTAACATGGTACATATGTTTTATAAATAAATAAAATTACATTTATTTTACTAATTAATATTTGCAGAGAGATGTACTTCTTGTACTCTCTGTATACATCTTAACTAACTCTGAGGTTGTATTATTTAGGAGTAAAAGAAAATCTTATCATCTATAGGCTGTATTAATTTTACCATACAAAAATAATTATGAAAGAATGACGCTGGCAAAGCAATATACAACATTTTACTCTTGACTAGTTGCTAAACACTATTGTCTGATAGTTGTCAGTATTAGGTAGTAGCCAACTATATGCAGCAACAGGAATATTTCATGTTATTGTATATGATTAGCTTAATGAATGGAGGCTGTATTATTTCATCTAGAGACAGCACCTTACCAGGAATACTTATTTTATTTTATTACACATATCAGTTTGGGCACTGCTAGCATGGAGATGTTACAGTATTGTGTAGTCTTGTATCTGTAGATTGTATTAATTCTGCTATACAAATGTGGCTTTGAAAATAGATGATCAGAGGGAAGTAACACATCATATTGTGACCTTGATTTGTTGACAAACACTGTTGCATAATAGCTGATTGTAAAGACTAATAGGCAAACATAGCCAACATGAATATTTTACTTTATTTTAACATGATTACCGGCATCACTTGGATGTCAGTTTACTACACCATCTAGAGGTTCTATATAATTCTACAGAACTAATGCACTTTTTAAAAAGATAATGATGTGAAATCAATATGCAGCAATACTATGTTCCTGGTCATTTGACAATCACTATTCTGTGATTTCCATTAGCGAGGAGTAATAGGCAAATGTAAGTAACAACAATATTTCACTTTATTTTACATGATTACAAGTACAGTATTATACACTGGCTGGTGGAGAAGCAACATGCAACAATATAATCTTCATGGTTTGACAAGAGCTATACTACAATACAAATAATGAGACATAATAAGAAAATATAAGCAACAATACTTATCTTTGTTTTTGTGATAGCAGATATCATTTAATGACCTGTTTATATACAAATATAGGAAAGAGGAATATTTCACTTTATTTTATCTGACTGAAATGTTTATTTTGTGCACATGTCTAATCAGAGTATACCAGTGTCCAGTAATTTGAAATATTTGATGAAGCTGATGTACTTTCAGCTAAAAGTAACAACTTAGAGAGCAGGAGTAGAACAAGTAATCTATACATGCCATGTCTAACTGAGGCCACAAAATAGAGAAATTTAGTTTGATTTGTGGCAGTTCGTTTTCAGGAGTTCTTCAGATGTAGAGGGACTGCATCAGTGGAAATGACATACAGAATTTTTTGGAGGCATCTCATTTCTGTACTCTGTGTATCATCTGTGCCACCTCATGATCTAGACTTTAAAGACTGAGGCACCATTTTGACAGTGGTCCGACTCCTTCTGCCTAAAGATTCCACCAGTGTAGAGGGGCAGCAGGTTAAAATAACCTTGTACTTCTCATTACTTCTTCAGAGGTTATGTAACTGTTTGCATGCGATAAGACCAGAAGTTTAGATATAGCAGTCCAACTTTGCTTTCAGTGAATGTTAATGTTCTTTTGAATGGATAAGAGAAGACAGTTCTCACTCAGGTGAAACATTAGCATTCCTAGACCAGGTATACCATTAGTGGCCAGAACCTGAAGGATCATAGAAGAGACCATATTTGGATGAAACAAGACCAGAAAGAAGTAGATTAGGAAAGTTTATTAAGATATACTGTGCCCAGGCATTAGTTAGCTGGAGACATTAGAATCCAACAGAGAGAAGCAAAAATCATTAAATAAGCATGCGTGGACTGTTGGTGGTGGCACCTGAGTACATATCTGTTATATTATGTACATTATAGAAAGTCATTTGGTTTAACAGCAGGGACTTTCACCCAATATCATGTTTCAAATGAGAATATGGGGCACATTACTTGTGACAACTAAAGTATAACGTAATATGTACACAGAGATGCAGATAGTTATATTCATACAAAACAGGCCATAACGTGTGTGCTCATGCACATATACACATATATGTTTACCAGACATACACAAAGACAGTGGTGTGACAGTACTACACTGTGTACAGTATTGATACTGTGTATATACAATACCAATTAGCAAACATGAACACTCTCTCCATTTCTTCCAGTGACATAGCTTTGCTAAGTGCCAGCCCATGGATGTGCCCTCTCATACAGTGTACACATACATATCATAATCTCTTCTGAGCAGGCATAGTCATCATTAAAGGTGACAAAGTGTGTACATTTGTATCCAGTAAGGACACTTTACTTCTGTTCCACACCTCAGAGCCTGCTTTATATGTCATGTTATGAGCCATACTAAAACATTGTACAGGAAGCACATTCTAAACTGCATCAGGAATATAACACCTAGTTTATTGGTTTCTTTATCTGCCAGCTGCTTCACATATGCATGTGTGTGTGTGTGTGTGTGTGTGTGTCTGTGTGTGTGTGTGTGTGTGTGTGTATGTGTGTGTGTGTGTGTGTGTGTGTGTGTGTGTGTGTGTGTGTGTGTGTGTGTGTGTGTGCGCGTGTGTGTGCGTGTGTGTGTGTGTGTGTGTGTGTGTGTGTGTGTGTGTGTGTGTGTGTGTGTGTGTGTGTGTGTGTGTAATATGCCAAAGTCTTCTCTTAAATGCATGAAATACATTGTACTGTATGATTCTAGAACAAGTTTCGTGATAAATGAAGCCATAAATCACAAACTGTTTTCCCTATTCCTACAGTGCAAGATATTTTATATGTCTAATAGCAGACATGTTCCATTTATGTATCATTAATGTATTTGTTATTTGTTCTCTGGTTCAAGCCTCAGCTGGGGTGCCTTCTGTGCGGAGTCTGCATGTCCTCCCTGTGGTTGTGTGGGTTTCCTCCGGGTGCTCTGGTTTCCTCCCATATCCCAAAGACATGCTGTAGGTGGATTGGACACTCTAAATTGGCCCTAGGTGTGAGTGCGTGCGTGTGTGTGTGCCTTCTGTGGAAGGTTGGGCACCGGGCTGGCAACGACACCGTAAAACTCCACTGGCAATCATGAGCGGACAGGTGATCTGCTGTGGCGACCCCTAACCGGGAAAAAGCTGAAAGAAGAAGAAGAAAAATGTATTTGTTATTTAGAGTTAAGTGTTATCTTTGGTTTCCTGTGGTTATGTACTGTTTAATTTGTGGAACACTACAAACAGCAGTAGTAATTAGACTTTATGAAATGGTTTTATTGTAGGAATTCATGTTTACTCTATTCAGGTTACTGAAAGACATTGCAGTGTCAGTGAACAACAGGTAGCACACTTGTCTTTGCTGCAGAAGCCTGTGGGTTCTATTTCCACACTAGTTAGATTGATTGCTGACAGTGCAGCGTAAGAGACATGCTTTCCTTCAGAAGAGATGTTGAACTGAAACCTTATCTACTTGAGATGGTGGTAGTGCAGGTGGACATAAAAGCTCCCATCTCACTTATTGAAAAGAGGAGGGGAAGTTCCCTAATGCCCTAGCCAGATTTCCTACAGTGATATAAATGCCATCTCCAGTCTCCCTCGAAAAGAGTCTACAACCTTGTGAGACTAATCTGGCTAGCAAAGAATACATTTTATAGGTTCTATTTTCTGGACTTTTTTATCAGTTTTTTTCTTCTTCTCTTTCTCATTGGATGGGATGTTGTTTTTGGAAGAGGAAAAAATGTTTTCTTTTCAGGGGTGCCTTTCATTTTAGAGTTAGATGTCATCTGAGAACAATTGGGTGTGGTAGTCTTGTCTCTTTTTATGTTAGGTATTAATTTTCCTTTAAGAAAGTGTTTTTATATTTTTTACATTGGGATTTGGTGGATATAAGAAATAGCTTACATTATGGGCTTATTTCTGGGGAAAAGCTTTATATTCTGGTTTTGGAGTAGGATGCATTAGGGCTGGCAGCTGTGTTTTGCAACTTTGAGTACTAGGCAGATGATTGTCGCAGATCTGATTAACAGCATTGAGGATACCTTCAGTCAAGATAAGAGCTGCTGGAGTGCTTCAATAAATATTTTCCTGAGGCAAATTTCTCATTTTACAGATATGTGCAAGTTTTGTGTGTGTGGACCTTTTACATTTTTAGTTTTGTTTTTGCAGGTTCCTGTATGTGAATTAAATTAATGATAGTCAGTGATTTCTTTTTGAAGGCAGGATTTTTTAGAGGTCGTGCTTAGCTTCATTTTTATTTTTTTTTTGGGGGGGGGTAGATTGTATTGTTTTCTAATTGGCAGCCTGTTTTTTTATTTTAGGACTGGATTTTTTTTCAGGTTTTTCACTTGTTGCAGCTGTTATTTTATATGACTTCCTGTAGCGATTTCATGAGTATTATTTATATTATTAAGGATTAAATGTTTTATATTACTGTTGAAGCTTTGCATCTTAGAAAAAGTACTGTTGAAGTAGGTAGTTAGAAAGCTAAATTTACTTTTTTGGGGCTGTAATAATTGTAGTATACGTTCCATTTTAATGTGGTTTGTTTATAAGTTTATGGTTTTAATCTACTTGCATTTGTCCTTTTTAATTTTTGGAGTTAGTTACAGCATGTGATATGTTTAATAGTTATGTTTCTGTGCTATGTGAGATTAATGCAACTGACTGGATTTGTTAATGAGTGCTAATTAAGTTTACTTGTGGTAATAAACTTTGGTGATATGGACACAGTGGTAATAAATGTTTGATGTAGCAGGTAGAGTTGTGATAAAATATCTTGCAGCATAGGCTAGAAACAATTTTATCAGACTTCTTTACCAGTGCCTGTTATTGTAATAGGTGTGCATGAAAACAGTATGCATTTTAATAGATAATTTAGGACTATTAGGACCCAGACAAAAATAAT
The DNA here is from genome assembly GCF_019279795.1 of Protopterus annectens. Taxonomy (NCBI): domain Eukaryota; kingdom Metazoa; phylum Chordata; order Ceratodontiformes; family Protopteridae; genus Protopterus; species Protopterus annectens. Next base: position 603,319,055 of record NC_056732.1, read on the forward strand.
ACATGATCAGGTCAACTGTAATAGTTAATTTGTTATGTAGTCGAGACATGGATGTCAAGAAATTTAGTGAGAGGAGAGCAGAATAAAGCTTTAGAGGTTAATCTTGAGATCCTTGTTGAGAACGTGTAATAAGTGAGTTATGATTGGAGACACCTGATCATAATTCTTTGTTGTAAAGCTATCCCAAAGTACTACTAGAAACAGAAATAAAGTGGGAGTGTGAATCATTTTACAGCTTTGAAAGTGCTGCCATACAGACGGTGCTCAGAAGCTCAGTGTCTCTCTGAATAAATGGTTATAAATGCTCTTAGACACTTCACCCTGGCACAGTTGTATTTATTTATTTTGTATGACAACAAAGAGTGTTACAGTTTTTAAAGCTGTAAAATGCTTATAATACTGGTATGTGTTGGTTGCTGCCAATGCTATGGTGTGAGATTAAATCTCACAAGCACCAAAAGGTGCTTAACAAAGCTTTCTTAAGCTAGGTTTGCCATCTTTTGCTGTGGACAAAATTGGACCAAGGCCACACCCATTGCACCTCTCCATAACCCCACCCATCTCCTCCCCTCTTCTCTCCAATTCCTGCCCATATTGTGAAGTAATAGTCATGTCAGGAGGGCAGGAATGTCCTCTTTTCCTCATTAGTGGTGCTTATTTATTTATTTTTTTACAGAAAAGCATAGTAAATCTGCCATTAGCAGAGTATGAACAGTGTTTTCTGGACTACCAGACAATCAGTTTTATTTCTGAATAGTCCAGTAAAAAACAGAGAGGTGGCAACTCTATTTTAAGCACATTTCTTAGATTTTAAAGGAGCTTAACAAACCAGGCTTTTCCCGAATTTAGAGTATAATTATAGTGCTCCACATAGTACAGAGTTATTATGACCTGTATAATTCAGTTACATTGTTTTTCAAATGTCATTTGTCTGACTTGACTGGCAGGCGCGCACCTGTTGAACAAGTCAGTATTGGGGCATAACCTAGACACCTTCCCTCTGATTGCTGACATACTCAGAACCATCTGTTACATTTCCAAATGCTGCTGTTAACATTCTTTTTAGTCATCTGAAGATTTAACATGCATTTGGAGGTGCTGGTAATCAAACTGAGGTCAGCAGCATATAGTTTACCTGCAGCATGTTGGTTAAATCACTGACCATTCATTGCTAGAAAACAGTTACACCATGATGCAAAGTGATACAGTAGTATAAATGTCAAATGTCACCCATGCCATATAGTACATTGCAACATGCAGGCAAAAATGCAACTGAAATAAAGCTTCCACACATTGTTAAAGTAATTCCCTCATTGCACATTTCTATTTTCTGTTTACAAGTATTTATCAAGGATCTTTTGCTATGGTGTAATATCTTGTTTTCTTAACTTAACTTTAAATTTTAATTTGTTTATGTTTATTTTTATTTATTTTATTTTATTTATTTTACATTTGTTAACCGGGCTAGTCCAACTGGATACATGTCCATTTTCAGTGGAGGCCCGAGGAGAAAAGCTCCGCTAACTACTACATGATAACAAAAAGTATATTCAAAATACATAAAGCACAAATACACAAGGCATTTAAACCACAATATGAGGATGTACAGAAGGTAATAGGGAGATAAAGACGTTACTTAAGTACTGGTACGCATAATATGAGACAGCATTAATTAAATTGATTAAAAGTTAGCAATATAATTTTGAGAAAAGTATAGTTTATAGATAAGAGAGTTCATTTCTCAGTAGAAATGAAAAAAAAAATTTGAAAAAAATAGAGATGGGAGAAAGTGAAAAGGATGCAGGAGATGGGAGGAGGTAAAAAGATCAGCTTGGGTTATTGCAGGAGCATAGCCAGTGGTTGGTTGGTTAGAATGTTTTAAGTAACAGTGGCCTCTTTGGATTATTTGAATTTTCTGGCAACACTGTGTAGTTTGTAATGACACTACTTATTTTATTACCAATGTTCATATATAAACTAATGCTTTTGCGTTGTATATTTGCATTTGGACTGGGTCATGGCTGAAATGGGTCCTCAGGCCAGCCTATCTACCCAGGTAACAAATTCACTTAAAATAAATAAATAAAATTGAAATAAATATATATATATATATATATATATATATATATATATATATATATATATATATATTCTCCATCACTTTCAGTTTTTAGTCTCTGTAAAGATATTTTAGTGATACTTGAGTTTTAATCATTGTTGTTTCCTGCAAGTGCTGACTTGCATTATTGTATACAGTAGCCTGACAGTTCTAGGTACTGAGCCAACATTTCCATTACTGCTCTCATAACTTCCTTATCACTACCAACCTGTTCTATAGTGGACTTAGTTCTCTCCCTCCAATGTACATTTACTCCTTTAGCACCTGTCTCAGTGTGTTTCTCCATCTTATAAACCACAAGTTCTCATGCACCATATTCCAATATGTGTGTATAGTTTAGCTCATATAGTTGTTATCCTTTCAATGCCTGTACCTTTTTTGTGTTTTGGCAAGCAGCTGACTCGTTTTATTTCCTGGGCTGCTGACATCGAACAGCTTTACCTTCAACTCTTTATTTTCTTAATTTTCTCTTTATACTGATTTCCAGTTATTTCATCCTTGTTTGTACTCATTGTGCCCTTACTGTGACCTTGGTAGTGCCGCTTCTCCCATATTTACTTTTAAATGTGCCTTTGTCCTACTGTGCTCTGGTCCACTTTCAGCAGTATCCTTCCTCTCAGGTACAGTCAGTTCCTATTACATACTCCCCATTTCTCTGCTACTCTTAATAACTGCTTGATATGCCATCCTGTCAAACAACCTAATATACACTCAAACTGTTTAAAACAAAACCAAAAACAAAACTGGAAATCCTGTCAAACAACCATTGGACTACTTAGCTCTTACTTTCCTTTTCTTCCTCACCGCTGGCAATTATCACCTCAGGGAGCTGCACTCCCTCAGCTGCAACGTCCTTTGCTTTGCTTCTTCCCCTCTTGTCTCTATCAAATCATCTGTGAGTCAGTTGTTTCACTATCACATAGGGTTGAGCAGCACTGTCTCACTCTAAAAATGCTAGGTTGTTAATAGATTTCAGTTCTTGTTGCTCTGTTGCTGCTCTCACTTACAATCTCACACACCAAGATTACTGCCCTCAACAAACAAATTATTCATCAGGTATGCCCATTTGCTCTTAGGCCTACCATCCAAGGTGCATTAGAAACCCTAACATTGTCTTTGTATTGAGACAAAGGAGATCAGTAAGTGGCCTGTTTTAATTGCAATCACCTTCTGCAGACATTTGCAATTAAACTAACATCCTAAACTGGTCACCCTATACGAATGCCTATGCTTGTCATTGCTTTCCTGACAGTGAATAACTCAAGCTCTCTTTAGCTGATAGTAACTCTTCCCATCAATAAATATCATGCTGAAATTTGCTATACTCAAAATGTACTTATAACATTATTACATAACCTTCAGCTTTGAATAAATTCTCATTATTCTCTGTTATAGTTTATTTTAATTTGAATTATGGCATTTCTAACCATTAACTTAGCTCTTTGTTTGCTTTATAGCTAAAAGGTCATCTTGACTTGTATATATTAAATCATTGTTGATGTAAGACAATTGCTAGCCATTACTTTGTTTGTGAAAACTGTAATCTAATACTACAACCTTCAAGTGTTTCTAATATACAATATATATTCTAGTTCCTAATATATCTGAGTTATTTGTAATCTGTACACATTTCACCAATCCTCCGTTCTGAATTATTTCTTAATTATTTCGTTATCATTTTATCACTCCTTGGCCCAGCGTACTTAATAAGTGAATAAATTAGTAAATAATTAAGTAAAGCATAATCAAGGTTGTTGCTATCACAAACAACACAAGTAGCAGGTATTTTAAATTTCTTTTTCATAGTTTAGTTAAAAGGTGTGCAATGAAATGTGCTTTCACAAAAGCGTAGTGATAGCTACGTTAGTTATGTATTTTCCTTGCTGAGAAATCTTCTTGAAAACATTTGTAAACATAATATATTACTGTGGGTTATGTACTGCACTGCACATCTTGAAGGAATAAGAAGAACAGATCATTGGCTTTGTACCCTGGCATACATCTGGGAAAGACATTAAGTAAGCAGTACTAGAACTATTTATTATGAAGTAAAAACTGCTTGACACGTGTATATTGAAAGGCTTAGACAAGCCAGACTATTGATAAACTCATATAATAATTGAGATAACTTCATTAACTTCATCACACTAGCATGATCTTTTTTAAACTTTCACGTAAGCCATGACAAAAACATGAGGGCACAAGAAACAAAAGAGCAGACCATCAAAAACATAAAAAATTTAAATAGAATAAAAGCTATCAAAAAGGGATTACTCTCAGGATTCTAAGTCTGAAGGTTTAGTGATCTTGACATAAAGATGGAATGAGTAAATAGTATGGGCATTTGTGTGTGCATGGTCCTGTGTGTGTGTGTTTGTGTTTGTTTGCGTGTGCGTGTAAGTATATGTACGTGTGTCTGTTTCTGACTGCACTGACTAATGCAACACTAGCCTTTGAACTTTACGTCTATACCTGGCTTTTAATATGTTTTCATTATTTGTGATCAGCTGGGTAGTATACTGCATGCATAATTTGCACATCTAACTTTACAGAGAAGACTGAGGATGCTTTTTGGAATGGCAGTTTCAGGTATGGAAAGTCTTTTTGAGGAACCACTGGATGTTATGTAGTCCAATCTCGCCTACATTCTTACTCACGGGTTCGGAGGCGAATATTGGCTCTGACTCGGCCAACTTTTATTTTCGAGCACGAAGTCTCTTATTGGCTGGGCAAAACAGGTATCCCATGTTGCACTGCTCCATAGCCCCAGATCTCGTTTGCTGCTCGTGTAGCTAGGACGTGGTCTCACTTGGCTGTGGCTAAGTACCTCTAAATTTCTCTTTCTCTTCAGAAAATCGTTGCTAGTCTAACAAAAGCTATTTTCATAGCTATTTCTTCTGGTTTACTGTTTAAATTTTGTTGAAGTGTTCTCTGTGTGTGAGTTGGTAACCCTAACTCTTCTGGTGGGCTAGGCCCGTTTAAATTAGAGGACCCAGTCCTCCTTTTTTTGTGTAGTGTTTTTACCTTACACTTTCCTAGTTTTACTGAGTAGTTTTTCCTGGTTGAGTTTGTGTGTTGTAGGTTTTCAAGAACCATTTAACTTAGAGGTTCTTTGAGTTTTTTTTGCGTGTAGTGATAGTTTCCTATCTTTGCTGTTTTTCGGCTAAGTCATCTCCTTGGTCTTGGTGTTGAGTAGTTTAGTTAAGATGTCTAAGGATCAAAAGGAACATAAACCTTCGGGTTTTAAGAAATGTTCCAAATGTAACTACAAGATGTCCATTATGGATGGACATTCCGTATGTGTGTATTGCCTAGGAGCAATTAATTTGCAAGAATCCTGTAGCTTCTGCCATGCCTTCAGTCTGAGGGTGCTACAGGAAAGAAAAAAATAAACTTATATTGAAGGGACTCCTAAAACCTTTGTTTGAGGAGTCTTTAGACTCGACGTCTAGTACCCAGTCCAAGTCTAAGGCTTCAAAGGTGAAGAAAAGGTCTCCGGCTCCGTCTGTCTCCTCGGAGCCATCGGAGAAAACTTCTAAACTGGACTCTACCTCCTCGGCTCCTCTGTCCTTGGGGCCGCAGGAGGTATCTGTTGTGCTGGAATCGACCTCGCCTCCAATTTTATTGGAACCCATTCGGAGCTGGTCTCCCAGTGTTAGACATGGTTCTCCTGATAGGAGATCCCAATCCCTCTCTCTGTCCTCCAAATCCTCCAGGCTTTCCAATTTGGATGTTGATAGGATGGTTCAGAGGCTCCTGCAGTCGCCGGTGTTGGCTAAATTATTTCCGGCTCTGACCCAGTCGGCTCCGGAGCCCGCCCAGATGCTTATGTCGATGGTTCCTCCTCCGAGCACTTCCTTGTCTTTGGAGCCGGAGTGCTCCGCTCCGAGTGATGCTCTTGTGCCAGCTCCGATACCCCTCAAGGGTTTATCGGTGTTGATGTCGGCTCCAACCATGTCGGCTCCGTCCACAGGTTTTGGCACTCAGGTTTCCTCTGTTGGGCCCGAGGGGGATACTTCAGGACATCTGTCGGTTCTCAGCCTCCCCCTCGGCGCTTCAGCTCGGGGAACCCTGACCCCGGTCATGGCCTCGGAGACCGGTCAGTCCTTGGATTCGGGGGGACCCGCCTTCGAGGCCATGAGGAGCGCACTGGCCATTTCTTCAGTTACATCACCCAGATTGGTCATTCCATCCCCTTCCACCCTGGCTAGAGCTTCTGATGCCCCCCTATCCATAGACGGCGGAGCCCAAAGGTCTGGGGATACCCCCATGAATGGTCCCCAACTTTCTGAGGGTTCCTCAGAGTCCATGCCTGAGGAGCCCCCCAGAAAGAAGTTGTGCAAGAGGAAGCACATAGAATCCCAGGATGAGTCTCTCACTTCTGATACCAACCTCGAGGAGTCAGAGGGATCCCCCAAGTCATCCTCTGATGACGTCTCTTTCTCCAACATCCTAGAGATATTGAGACAGAGAGGCGACTGGCCATCCAAAACCCCCTCTGAGGAGGAGATGGTATTCCTCAAGGCCTTTGGGGCTCAACCCTCTGCCTCCTGGGTGTCTCCACCCTTCGACGAACTCCTGGATTTAATTTGTCGAAGGGTGTGGGAGAATCCTGATTCGGTGGAACCTGTGCCCAGAAGGCCCAATAAATTTCTTTCTGCCCCCCCCCCGGGGAAAGAGTTTCTGTCCAAAGGGGTTTCTGTAGATGCCATGGTGGTGGCGGCAGCCACACAGCAGGAAGTAGCCAAGTCTTCTTCCTCCGTCCATCCTCCTAACAAGGAGTCCAGGAGCATGGACCGGTACGGGAAGCATACCTTCTCATCAGCGACCTTCACCCTGCGGTCGCTGAACTATCTTTGTCATTTTACTCAGCTCCAGAGGGATCTCCTCAAGGAGTTAGGAGATACTCTAGCGGGTAACGTACCTGAGGCATTAGCGCACACGGTTAATGCCCAGGTGTCTACCCTCAATTCAGTTGTCAACTCGTCCATGAGGCTCATTTCGTATGCAGTCGAGGGGGCGAGTAGGGCAGCTAGTTTGGGAGTAGCCCTCAGGAGGCAAGCCTGGATGCGCCTGTGTCATTTCGCGGAGGCCTTCAAGTCTTCCTTCACTGACGCCCCCTTCGATGGGTCCTCACTTTTTGGGACCAAAGTGAAAGACACTCTCACCAGATGCGAGCAAGAGGGAAAGACCCTGTCTGCCATAGGGGTCCATTTTTCCCTTCCTTCTAGGCCTTACCCCAAGGCTCAGAGAGGAGGGAAGATGTGGTTCAAGAAATCACAGAAGTCTTTCCCTGCCGCACAAGGTGAGTCCCCCTCCAGAGGCAGAGGAGGGGGAGGTTATTCTGGAAGACGCTGCCCTAGACGAAGAGGAGGCCCCCGCAACTCAGGAGACTGTGATTCCTTTTGCGGTTCCTCTTACCATCGTTCCTGATGTGTTGCCCAACTGTGCTATTCCAGAGCCAGTCGGGGGCCACATTTTGTTGTACCCAGAAGCCTGGGAAAGCATCATCCTGGATAGATGGGTGCTGCGAATAGTTTCCGGAGGTTATACCATTCCCTTTTAGTCAGATCACCCTCCAGTCAGGAGAATCCTGGATGTTCCACCCAGTCAAAGGGATCATGCAGCATTAGAAGTCTCAAAGCTGCTAAAGAAAGGAGTCATCCAACCTGTCCCCTCAGACCAAATCGGATTAGGGACTTACTCAAGACTCTTTTTGGTGCTGAAAAGAACAGGGGACCTGAGACCCATTCTAGATCTCAGCCGATTAAACCACTACATTCTGAAGTCCAAGTTCTGAATGGTCACCCTTCAGTCCATTTTCCCGCTGCTGGGAAAAGAAGTGTGGATGTGCTCCATCTACATCAAGGATGCTTACTACCATATCAAAATGGACAGGGCAACCAGGAGTCACTTACGCTTCCAGCTGGGAGCCAGTCATTTTCTTTTTCGTGCCCTGCCCTTTGGTCTCACCACAGCCCCCAGGGTGTTCACCAAGTGCTTGGCGGTGGTGACAGCTCACTTGAGACATCAAAGATTCCAAGTGTTTCCATAACTGGATGACTGGCTCCTCACCGCCCCCACCAGGCATCTTCTCATCCGGGGTCAGGGATGCTACCATTACCCTCTGTCAACAACTAAGAATTACCTTGAACTGGGAAAAATCTGCCTTGCTGCCCTCACAGCGTGTCACATTTATAGGCGTAGAGCTAGACACCATCCAAATGCGGGCCTTCCTGCCCCAAGAAAGTATCGTAGTGTTGCAGAATAAAGTTCATGCTTTATTACCCCTCAGGAAAGTACAAGCGAGATGGGTGCTTCAGCTTCTGGGATCCATGGCAGCTACCATTATGTTAGTGCCTCTAGCAATATTACACATGAGGCTTCTTCAGTGGCTCCTCTTTGCCCAATGGTCCTTTCAGAAACTCCCCCTTTCCCACCAGATCCTACTCACGGACCGATGCAAGCAGGATCTCCGTTGGTGGCTATGCTCCACCAATCTGGACGAGGGAAAACCATTTGTCCCTTCGTCACCTGTCACCACGGTGACCATGGACGCCTCCCAGATGGGGTGAGGGGGCATTATCTTGGCAGGACATTCCAAGGCATGTGGCAAGATCACGAGGTACATCTGCACATCAATGTTTTAGAGATGAGAGTGGTGTTATTGGCATTGCGGGCATTTCAGAGCTCTCTTCCTCTGGGAACGATTGCAATTCACTCGGACAACATGTCCGTTGTGTGGTACCTAAACAAGCAAGGAGGAACCAGATCTTTCCCCCTGTGCAGAGAGGCCATGCGAGTGTGGCAGTGGGCAGTGTCTTCCCAACGGTTTCTAGTGGCAACGCACATTCCGGGGAAGGCCAATGTGATAGCAGACAAGCTGAGCAGAGCTATTCTGATGCCTTACAAGTGGTCCCTGAACCTTCTGGTTGCAGAACAGGTTTTCAGCAGGTGGGGTCAGCCTTGCTGCGATCTTTTTGCCAACCCCCTCAATGCCAAATGCAGAAGCTACTTCACCCTGATCCCCCCACAGGGGGAGTCACCCAGGGACGCTCTAGTCCACGATTGGCCCTCCGGTCAGCTCTATGCTTTCCCTCCATTTCCTCTGTTACCAAGAGTGATTCAGAAAGCCATATCCTTGGGAAGCAAGATGATTCTAATTGCCCCACACTGGCCTCACCAAGTCTGGTTCTCCTTTCTTCATCAATTCGCGGTGGACAGTCTTTGGATTCCGGACCCAGTACCAGACCTACTGACGCACATGTCGGGGCAGCTCCATCCCTCCCTGCGGACCCTCAGGTTGACAGCCTTCTTCGTACATTTAAATTTCGAGTCCGCAACTCGAAATTACGCGCATGCGCATTGCGCGCATCAATCGCAACCGCATTTTTTTTTCTTCTAATTATTGCTGCAATATTTTCATTGCAGCCCGGAGGAGCCAAGAAGGCATCATTGTGATGCCCAGAACCTCCCAGAAGTCTATGCGGTTGAGACACAAACCGCATAGACATGGAAGGGGCTCGGACTGCGACGCCCGCAGGCACGTCATGATGCTGGGCAAATGCTGCTGATTGGTTTTCGCTCTTTTCCCGGGCTGTATGTGCTGGGAAAAGAGCGCGAATCAGTCAGTCGTTTTTCGGCGTTGGATGACTACACCTACACACCTATACCAGTGAGTTTAGTTAATAAAACATTTTTTTTTTCTGTGAAGTCCAGTAAATAAATTACTTTTAAAGTAGCGAGGGGAGGCAATCCGGACAGGAGGACTAGTCTGTGGTGGACCGTGGATTTTTCATTTGCTGCTTCAGTGCTTCTCATCAGTGGAATCGATGACAACAGGTGAGTAAGGACTAATAATGTGCTCCGTTTTTTACCTTGCTCGTTCAATTTTCATCTGCAACTCTTGCACTGTTTACACTCATTATGTTACTCTATTTTTATTGTATGCATTGCGCACTGATGTGTATGGCATATTTTTATTGGTGTATTTGTGTGCTTGTCTGGTTCCCCTTTTGTCTATTTCTCTATGTTGAGTGAGGAGGCTGCTTCAGATGGACCCTTTTCAGTCATGATGCAGATTTGTTCACATAGTGGTTTAAAATGTTGTTGTGTGCACGTTTTTATTTGGTCATTATTCAATGACAGCATTATCTTATTCATTTTCACAGCAATCCACACCCTAGTTTTGCAAGCAACCTGTTTAAGATAAAGAAACAGTGTGCGGGACAAAAAAATCCACTCACACATGCACACCAGTGTGCATGGTATTGCCAGTTCACCTAACAACATGCCTTTAGGATATGGGAGGAAACTGCAGCTCCCAACAAAAGCCAACATTGACAAAGGGAGGATATGCAGAATTCAAACAGAAGACGCTCCAGCTAAGAACCAAACTGAAATACCAAGAAATGTGAGAATAACCTTTGCACCACTATTATACAGTTTATAATCTGGTTTGACTGACAGAACAAAGGATTCTCAAAGTACCAGGCATTTGTGCATGTCACTTAGGTGGGCAAGCATGCTGAATGATGTATACACTGGATGGCATGCACATCACTCAAGGGTATGCACTGGGAGGGGAGAGCAACAGTCTGTAAACTGTTATATAATTCCAAAAATTTTGGATACACCCTGTGGATTCAGGTTAATAACTGTCAATAATTCCTTCAGGTACCTACTTGTAATTTAATTAATATTGCTTTTATGATGTGATTATATGATTATTTTTTTTCTGACTCTGGCCCTGTTCATGGCTGGAAAAATGTCTTTGGACCAGTTCATTTACCCACTTGACAAATAAGTATATATTACTAAGCTCACAATAATACATTTTAGTGAATGAGATGAGGGTAGCTGTATTACTGGGTGTGGGTTATATTATTTTGTGCAAGCCACACACTTCCTTGTAGTGGTCATTATGGCCACAGGAAGTTGTGCAGTTCTTGACAGTTTGCAGTTTATGCTACAGCAGTTACAATCTCAAATTTTTATTCTGTTTTACAGGTTAAGTTACAACACATCCAAAGGTGTTTTTCCAATCAAAACCTAGTTACAATAAGAATGCGAAACAACATGGTTGCTATACATATAGTATTAAGTTCAACTTACAGTGAGAGCAAATATATTTATTAGTGCTTCTTACATTAATGACCACCCAAATGGCTTCTCTATTATGGTCCATGGAACACAAATTAAAAAACAGTCAACGATTATATGCATTTAATGAATGGGTGCATTACTGTTCACTGGATCTTGTTATCATTGCATACTATAGTCTGGTCACCCATTGCAATTTTGAAGAGTTTGCTTTATGAAAAGGTCTTCTGCTAAGTAAAATTGGTTAGATGCAGTCCACTTGTTACATTATACTACTTCTAACAAAAAGGATCAGTTAGTTAAGGTAATTAGTAGGGGGCAGAAAAGAAACAATGCTCATTTGTCCTCTATTTAAATGCTAGCAGAGGGATCCCCAGAATTAACTGGTAGTAAAGTAAACCAGGCTAGCATAGGAGTTCAATAGTAGGATCAATATTGCCATAGAATTAAAACACTAAAATTCCTATGAGCTAATAAACCCTCTTTCCAAAGGAATATGATTAACTTTCTTTACTTTCAAGAAGAGATCTTATATGATGGATGATTGCTTTTTATTAGAAAAGAATGACCTTTTCAAATACAGTATTTTGTAAACTTACAACTAAAGTGAGCCTGTACTGTTGATCAGAAGGTGGTTCACTGGTGAATAGTCCAGGTCTTCTGTTACTGGTCTAAATTTTGCTGGAGGCTTGGCAGATTAACTGCCTTATCCCAATTAGCATGGCTGCTAATGTTGACCAGTAGGTTGTTCTTATGCTGAAGGAACATCAGGCGGTCTATCTTTACCAAGGATGGGTTCTTTTTCTTGTCAGATTTGACTGAGGGAGACAAAATAGCTGGGAAGGCATCAGGTGTGCTTGTTGCAGACAGAAAGGCACCGATGTAGGAAGAATATGGTGAGTTCATGGAGACTGAGTGTTTTTAGATGGTATTGAAGAAATTCTGGAAAACCAGGTTATGACCGGGGGGGGGTAGGACATTGCACAGGTTGTTGTTAGCAAGGATGTACAAACCTAGAGAAGTCGTAGGGAAATTAAAGGAACTTTGTGAGTAACTACAGAACTCAATGACGTGCTTCCTTGTGGGGCAGTGCCAGTTACAGCTGTCAGAATTGAGCTCAAACCTGTAGTTGAGGCAATTGAATAATTTAAAATATTTTTTTTATGATTTGATTATTATATTTAGAGAGTTTATTGATAACTGCTAGCACCTGGTCCTTTACTGTCAAAATGCTACTAAGTGCTACACCTAGATCTTTAGATGTGAAAAATGTTATTATTTCAAAGGAAGATAGAGTTGGGTAAGTAGTCTACAAAGGGTGAATGGTAGCACACACCAGTGTAGCCACTGTTTTTGCAGAATTAACCATTACTTGACTATTAATCATGGCTAGCTCCTTTGGTGAAGAGAAATAAAGGCCTAACTGCAGTCCAGGTGATCAAAGTTTGACTACAGTAGAGAGTCGATTGTCTGAATGCTGATTATCTGAAACAATTATCCAAACACAGCCTTCAAAAGTTTTGTGGTAGGAAAAATCATAAAGTCCAAATATGTAAACATTATATGTATTTGCTTGTGTTTTTTGAGCTTGTATCCCACTCGTGTGAAAACTATTCTTTACTGTCCACTAGAATTGCTGAATCGTTGAAAAGTGTATTCCCTGTGTGCAGAAAAAACAGGATTTTAGAAGTTTCATATCCAGTTCAGTGTATGTTTGATTATCTGAACAGTTTAATTACTCAAACTACCCTAGGTCCCAGTTAGCTTGGATAATTGACTCTCTATTGTAGTTCCCCTGATATCAGACAAAGCATGTTTGACTAGTAGCTTGAACCCCTTTGGAGTTGGAATGGGGGGTAGAATGGTGAAGCTCCCTTTACCAGGATGGCGACTGTGAGGAATACATTGGGGTCAAACAATTAATTTCCCATTGTGCCTGTTGTGATACTAGTGGCGGAATAAGAGCCATTGCTACATTAGATGGGAGAGCAAAGATTTGACATGCCATTATATTAGCTGGGGATGTTTTCCTCATAATGCCATTGGATGCCTACTTATAGATGACATCAGCCAAGCATATCAGGGTGAGATGGAGTTTAACAGAAAACTGCTACTGTCCAAAATATTATGGCTGTAGAATTTCCAATCATCTTGGCCAGATTAATTTGTAAACCAATTAAATTATCTAGAGACAAGCATCTTTTTTACAGCAATCCAAAGACCACACAGTAGGTAGAGAAATCTGAATGGTTGTTATAAAAAATTATGCAATGACCCCCCATTAATATTCCAAAATGTGCATTATCCCTCATTCCTTCTCACAAGATAGCATTTTTGGGATGGCTAGCAGGAGTGAAAAACTGCCCAGACCTTTTTTTCCTGCTGTATTTAGTTAAGTTAGACTTATTTAAGCTGAAGTGTTATGTATTGCAGTTACCAGTACAAAGTGCAAATGCATTTAGTTTATTGACTAATCTTGTGTTACACCTGTTCTTGTTTTTACATTTACTTGCTTGGGTAATAAGTGTTTCATTTTGATGCTTATAGTTATGTTGACGTGGTCGCTTGGGTGAATGTTTATGATTTTGGTGTTGTATTGTACTTTATGTTATTGAAGGAAAGGGGCAAACTTTTCATTTTGGTGCTTGGGGATACCTCAGCATTTTTCTGAAGAGGTCACTTGGGTGAATGTTTCATTTTGGTGCTTGTATGTTATTGAAGGGGTCACATGGGCAAATGTTTAATTTTAGTGCTTTTGTATATTGTAATTGGACATTTTACCGAAGGGGTCTTTTTTCTTTTAGGGAAATGTTTCATTTCATTGCTTGTGTATACCTGGACATAGTAATGAAGATTTTACTGAAGGGGTCTTTTTTCTTTTAGGGAAATGTTTCATTTCAGTGCTTGTGTATACCTGGACATAGTAATGAAGATTTTACTGAAGGGGTCTTTTTTCTTTTAGGGAAATGTTTCATTTCATTGCTTGTGTATACCTGGACATAGTAATGAAGATTTTGCATAGGGAATTTGTGTATCAGGGAAGTGCTTGTGCTTACATGGTCAGACTGCTGAAGTGAAAACTGCAAAATAATTTATTGTGTCATTTTAGTGCTTGTGCATACAGAGTACAAACTAATGAAGGGTTACTTGGGAAAATTATTCATTACTGTGTTAGTATTTGTGAAGTGTTTCATTTTGGTGCTTGTGTATACCTGGACATAGTAATGAAGATTTTACTTGGGGAAATCCATTTGTGTATCAGGGAAGTGCTTGTGCATACATGGTCAGACAGCTGAAGCGACCACTGGGCAAAATAATTTGTGTCATTTCAGTGCTTGTGCATACACAATACAATACACAATACAAACTAATGAATGGGTTACTGGGGAAAATTATTCATTACTGTGTCAGTGTTTGGGAAATGTTTCATTTTGGTGCTTGTGTATACCTGGATATGTGTAACGTGTGTGTGTATGTATATATATGTATGTATGTATATATATGTATATGTATATATATATATATATATATATATATATATATATATATATATATGTATGTGTGTGTATTTTTATTTTGAAAGTATTTTAAGCTAATGTCTTGGAAATGAACAAATTTTAATGATTGACTAATACAATGGATTAATACACTCCAGTGAATCATACTGGCTTCAGGCTACACCTGGCAAAACAATACTGTCTGAGGTAGTTAAACATTCATTTGGCCCTCCCCCAAGACCCACTTCAGATTGCACCAACTTTACAGAAAGGATGCAGATTAATTATATAGTGTGGAGAGACTCTTAATTTAAGAGCAGAATAACCCTTATTAGATTCTGGAAGATCAGAAGGCTAGGAATTCTATTCCCTCCCCAAAAATAGCAGCACAAAGTAAATGGCTTTAAGTTATAAAAAATTCACACTCTTAAATGAAGTTGGAGACCGAGTGTCTACAGGCTGAATATATTGGTAGTTACAACATGCAGAAAATGCTGACTTTTATGGGTTTATGGCAGTCCAGGTGTTTACCCTGCCCTGAGGCCCTGAGGATTAATGTTTCATGTGTTTGTTTTAGTGTACTTGTGATCATATTCAGTGGTTAACTTGGCAACAGCAAGCAGTCCAGTGACACATTTATCTAAGTTAGCTGATGTGCTTCCCTCTTAAACTTGCACTGCAGTGTTATAGTTTTCTTTGTTGTACTCTTAACATTTTCCCAGAACAAGACGTCTGAGTGTAAATAATTATTTTTAGGGGGTGGGTCATTAGCACTACTACTACTGCACTTCTATATTGTCTAAGAGTAGCTATAATTATAAGAAAATGAAAAACATAACAACATTTTCAATTAGGGTAGAATGCTTGCATTAGAATAATCTAAATAAGCAGGCAGTTTGTATGTGTGTGGTGGTGGGGGGGTCAAGGAATTTTTGTTAAACCATGTTTTATTGTAGAAAGTCTGGTAAGTAAAATTAAATGTGTACTTGGCTGATGCACAAAAGCTGTGATAGTGAGTCTGTCAGCAAAATGAAAGTATGCAATGCAGTTGTTAGTATTTGTACTTTAATCCTGACCAGTAAAAAGCAGCTACTTCATTAGGTAATGGGAGGGGGGGGGGGTTTGTGAATTCATTGAGGTGACTGCCCTTGTTTACTGTCAGTTATGGCTTTGCAAGATGACTGTTTGGGTAAAGTCTGCTGTTGGGCAAACCTGTAACTACCATTTCTGTGCAATGGACTAAATTAATGCAGCCATTTGCAGTTCATTACTGTTTGCTTTCTGATTTCAGAGGTTTTTGAGCTAGGTACTTTTGGTAGGCTGTTGGGATGGGGGACTCATGTCGCCAGTGTTGGAATGAAATAACCATTTAGTGTTGTAATTCTGGCTTTGCAAAACTGTGAGGGAGTAAGCAATATGCATACAGGCTGTGGGACTACAGTCTCTGTGCAGCAGATATATGTTAATGCTGGAAGGATCAATGCAGAAAGTATAGTGGAGGCAATGGAATGACTGCCCCTTTTAGTCCTGCAAAGACAATGTAAGCTGTGACAGTGTGTGCATCACAAATGCATTAATAGTCTTTAATCCTGGCAAGGCCAAGCCAGATAGTTGGTAGATCATGGCTGTGGCACTGTCAATGAAATGAGTGCTGTTTCTGAAGCTGTAAATCATTACATGTATACAACAGTGGCACTTAAATAATTTCTGCAATATCTTCATTTCAGAGTTGCAACAACTCAACTACAACCAGAATGAGTGAACAGAGTGAGCAGAGTGTTACAGTGGCCTATCTGAAATCTATTAATTTTAAAGAGTTGACTCTTAATGAGAAGTTAAGAATCAAGAGGACTGGAAGACCCACACCTGATCTGAAGATAGAGTCTGCAGGTACAAGTAGGTCAAGAACATACACACGCAGCTTCAACAGGTCAGTGTATGACAAACACACCTGGATCTGTGGTTGTGAGGAAACAAACAGCTTGTACTGCTTCCCATGTTTGTTATTTGGTGGAGAGGAAGCCTGGACATCAAAGGGTATGGATGACCTGAAGAGACTGGAAGAAAAGTCCAGAAGGCATGAACAGTCTGCTAAACATCTAGACAATGAAATGAGTCTAGCAGTGTTGGGAACTGTGGATATCCGGTCTCAGTTAAGTAGTGGATACCAGTTATCAGTAGAAAGACACAACAAGAAAGTGGCTGACAACCGTCATGTTCTGTCTATTTTAATAGAATGCATGAAGATGTGTGGTGCAGAAGAACTAGCTTTCAGAGGTCATGATGAGTCTGAAGAGTCAAGGAATCCAGAAAACTTCCGGGCAATAGTAGAATTAGTCAGCCAGTTTGATAAGAAGTTGTTAGACCACATGACAGCTTCAACTGTTTTCAAAGGAACATCAAAAACTATTCAGAATGAACTCCTGGACTGCATGCTGACAGTATGCAGAGAAGAAATAAAAAAAGAGATTCGTACTGCAAAATTTATAGCAGTAATTGCAGATGAAACCACTGATTTTGCTGCGACGTGGCAGATAGCTATTGTGTTTCGTTACATTGTCAATGGACAGGTGGTGGAACGTTTTTGGGGATACTTTACACCACTTGGACAGACAGCACAACATATTGCTGTTGTGATAGAACAACAGTTGAAGGAAGTAGTGGGAGACCAGCATGAAAAAGTGATTGCTCAGAGTTATGATGGTGCATCGGTTATGAGTGGTATTCAGCATGGGGTCCAGGCCATCATAAGAGAAAAGTTTAAATATGCCTACTATGTACACTGCTATGCCCACCAACTTAATCTGGTAATGCAAAGAGCCGCACAACAGAATACTGAGGCAAGGATATTTTTTGTAACACTTGGTGGAATTCCAGCCTTTTTCAGTCGTTCAGCTCAAAGACAAGCTGCTCTGGATAATATAGTATCACGACGCATGCCAAGAGTGTCAGGAACACGGTGGAATTTTAACATCCGTACTGTAAATGCAGTGTACGAGAACTTGGAGTCACTGGAAGAGTGCTTTGATTATTTGAGCAGGAATCCTACATCTGGTGCAGCAACAGTACTGGAAGCAAATGGGCTACTGCAATCAATTGAAGATGACCAATTTAAATTTTGGCTTGCTGTCTTCCATTGTATAATGCTCCATGTTGATGTTCTGTACAGGCAACTTCAGTGTCGTACCACAGATGCAACTGCTGTTGAAAAGGATGTTAGTACATTTTGGATGCAATTGACATTGTTAGATCGGGTATCGATGGTATTGCAGAACAGTACCTACATACAGAGAACATCCGGTCAAAAGCGTGAGCGAGGGCCATCAGCTTCCCGACCACTGCATGAGACCTTGTCAATTGCTGCAAAGGAAGTGTGTGATGTCATAAGGTTCCAGGCAACATCACGATTTCAACAAACCGCCATCTTCAAGCTTCTCAGTTACTTCTGCCTGGAAAGTTTTCAACATACATGAGAGAGTTTCCAGAAAATCTGTTCACAGGAACAATGGACAGCTATCCATTCCTGATGAGGGACAACTTAGAACAGAACTTGGAGTGGTGTATCAACGTGAAGACTTTAAAGCAGCTGGCAGTGCAGTCAAGATGTTAAAATTCTTGTTGGACAACTCCTTAACCCGTGTGTTTTCACAGACTTACGAAGTGTTGTTAATTATAGCCACCACACCAATGTCAACTGCTGAGGCAGAAAGGTGTTTCTCAACACTGAAAAGGATTAAAACATTTCTTCGTTCTACAATGGGACAAGACAGATTAAATGCTTTGGCTATGCTTTCCATAGGAAAGGAGTTAATGCAGAGTATACCCAACTTCAACCAGAGGGTTATTGATTATTTTGCACAAAATAAAGAGAGACGAATGGACTTCATCTATAAGTAATGGAAACGGAACACCATACAGGAAACGGAACACCATACAGGAAACAGAACACCATACAGGAAATGGAACACCATACAGAAGAACACAAGAGGCACTTATTTGGTACTATACTAGTGCTACAAGCACTTGTGTAACCCAGCCACTGGGGATGCACAAGCCAGTGCATTTCTTTGTGCCGGTCCCAAGCCCGGATAAATGGGGAGGGTTATATCAGGAAGCCTGGGCATCACCACATATAACCTCCTGACAAAATTGTGGGGCAATACAGATTTTGTTACAGAATTGGTCGAGGCCCAAAATAAAGAGAGACGAATGGACTTCATCTATAAGTAATGGAAACGGAACACCATACAGGAAACGGAACACCATACAGGAAACGGAACACCATACAGAAGGACACAAGAAGCACTTATTTGGTACTATACTAGTGCTACAAGCACTTGTGTAACCCAGCCACTGGGGATGCACAAGCCAGTGCATTTCTTTGTGCCGGTCCCAAGCCCGGATAAATGGGGAGGGTTATATCAGGAAGCCTGGGCATCACCACATATAACCTCCTGACAAAATTGTGGGGCAATACAGATTTTGTTACAGGATTGGTCGAGCCCCAAGTTAACAATCACCACCACCAGTACTACTCTTTACCAAAAAGGGTGCTGGCAGAAATTGGGGGGAGGGTACTGTTGGCTCTAGAAGAGGGGGAAGGCAGAAATTGGGGGGAGGCTACTGTTGGCTCTAGAAGAAGGGGAAGGCATGCCCAAAAGATAGTGTGATTTGGACATGTGCTGAGGAGGGATGCTACTAGGTATATGCTACTAGGTATATTGGGAGAAAGATGCTAAGGATGGAGCTGCCAGGGAAGAAAAAAGGAAGGACTTGTAATTAGATTTATGGATGTGGTACAGGAAGTGATGTGGTGACAGAGCAAGATGCAGAGGACAGGAACCAATGGAAACAGATCTGATGTGGCAAACCCCTAACTGGAACAACTGAAAGACTGCAAGCACCTATTTGGAACCAGCTGGGGTCATGTGAATATTATTTGCTTTGGGAAACTTAAAACTGTCCCTTTTGAGCCTCCATGAAAAAGGGGGTGGGAGAAATCCAGTATGACCTGATGTGTTCCAGACCACAGCTTCTAAGGTGCATGACAGCTTCTCCTCAGGTGCAGAAACTGAGTATGAACTACTGTTTGCAGTATACCGCAGAGGTAAGTGTTCAAACCAATGTGTGTGTATGTAATAATGTGTGCTGTGTAGACTATTCAGCATGTGCCATACTGACTGAGCATTTATTTCATGTAAATAAGTATGTGAAGCATTGATCCCATTGCACCATAGCCACCCCGTCTTGTTGGCCACACCCCGTCTTGTTGGCCACACCCCATCTTGTTGGCCACACCCTGTCTTGTTGGCCACACCCATCCAGCTGTCTCCTGCAGCCCCCCTATGATTTGAAGTCACCAGCCACCACTGACTGGAAATATGAGCCACAAAGCATCATAGAAAATGATGAAGTTTACATCACATGGGATCATCCATTGCCAACAGTTCAAAAGAACGATGCTAGAAAACCGGATATAGTGGTCCAAGAAAAAAAGAAAAAAAGTAGCATCGATCATTGAAATCACCACACACAGTGACTACAGTGTCCTGAGTACAGACAGAGACACAAAGTCATAAAATATCAGGATTTGCAAGCAGAAAGGAGAGCAATGTGGAAGAAAGATACCCGGATAGTTCCAATAGTAGTAGGAGCAATGGGTCTAAAGAGTCTACAATCCAATTTAAATAAGCTATCAATACATGTAAATCCATACAAATTGCAGGAGTCATTACTGGGAATATTGCAGGTGCTGCAAAGAGCACTTCTGGCTGACATCAAAGACTGAAACAATACTAATGTTATAAACTTTAATCATACTCTGACTTAGGAATGGGGTCCATTCCAGTCATGATATTAGAAACCCAAAATATTGCAGAAATTAAAAAAGTAGTGTCCAGCACAGAGAATAATTTAACCAGTGATAACATCTACTAAAGAGATGTATATCCAGAAATAAATGGGCTGCACAGATATATATTTATTAATTATGTACAGTGCAAACTCATATATCTCATAATAAACTGATACATGCATGAATCAAATACACAATTAGTATAAGACAAATTTTTATTTATTGTCTGTAATAGCTGTAAGTTAGATGCATGAAAACTGAAATTTGCACAGACTATCATCAAATAGATGGATAACTGAAAAAAACTGCTGAACAATAGTCTTTGTTTAAATGCAGATTACAGATCATATAACATTATTGGTATCCAGAATGGAATTAGGAATCACTTGTATCAACATATTACCAGAGATCAATGAAACAGAACAAGACTTTCTTTTTTAAAAAAAAAAGAACTTGGTGACATTTAAAGATGGCTTGTTACTGAAATGTCGACACTCAAAATGCGAGTGCTAACAGGTCCAAAAAAAAAAAAACAGGAAACATAGAAGATCAACTCTCAAAAAACACTCTTCTCATTAAAACTTGTTTATGCAGGGGCAAGTCTCCCCTACACGCCCACTGGCTCCGAACTTATATATACCATGTCTGAAATTGCCATACTTGGAGAAAAGTAGTGTAGGAATGCAAAGTCCTTTCCTTTGAAGGAAATTGTTCCCTGAAGCTCTCCTTGCTTAGTTACCAGTGTACTGGTTAAAAAAACAATAGGTCTGTTGGATCTGAGGTAGGAATCAACAGTAGCTAGGAAAGATCACCAAGTAAAATTTGTGGGAACCAAATATTAATTACTTTAGCATAAGACTTGCTTTCAAAATTCATGATTTTACTTTAGCATAAGACTTACTTTCAAAGGTCACGGTTAAAAAAAAAATTCCAACAGCTTCTGCCATGTATCAAAAAATGAAGAGCTCAGTGTCGATATTTCTCCAATAAAGCTTTATTAAGTCTTCTTAATAACTTGGTAGGTGAGCGCTTACAGTATTATTCACTTACAGTCAGTGCACTTGTATTTATTTATAAGACCCAAAGTCTCATTAATATGCAGCTCTGCAATTACAATTCCTATTGGTTAAATGGGCGCAGGCCTGGAAATTATAGGCTAGGTCAGACAATATCCTTGATTGGTGGAGTGTGTATGTTTCCACCAATCTGTTTGCTGTGAAGATGCAGTGGTGTAAAAATTATTATGAATATTTAAGTTGCAATTGCTTGCTTCGATGCTGAATTATTATATAAATGGCCTTGTATAACCTTAACTGACTTCTTTAGAACTATTTTAGTCTGCAGTGGGCCCTTATATGTATCCTGGCATGCACTAACACATTCTTGCCATGCTGAATGGAGATATGCTGTAACTCTTGTTTAGATATGCTTCTATATTGGTGTTTGGCTAAGCTGTATGTATGTGCCTTTTAAGATCGGGTGCCAGCTTCTTTTTCTTATTCATGTTCTTCAGTTTTTACTAGGTTGCTCAATGTGTGGAAGGCAGAAGAGCGCGGTCATGGGCATTCTAGGGTCATATAGTATGTGGAATTGCTTCCACTATAACATGTATTATTTTACTTCTAGTAAAATAGTATGCCATGTATTATAAAATATTCTAGTAAATTATCGGGGGCGATCTTGAGGGTTTTATGTTATAAAAAGCTTCCTAGCTACTGCTTTGCAAAAAAAGTATGTGTGTTATGGCGTGAAAAGTCGTAGATGTTGTGAGGGGTGTGTTTCCCTCGGATTGCCACTAAGAAGTAGTATATTTTATGAGGAAAAATGAGCTTACTTTGGAGTTGTGTGCCTAGTAGGGCTATCCTGGAAGGCAGAAACAGCTCGTAAAATAATGGGGATATATTTAGGGCATGTTGTGAGAGAAACTTGATTTTTATAACAGTTAAGAACCCATAGCATAAACTGCTAAAAATTACCATTAATTTTAGTTTATCATGACAATTCAATCCTCCTCTTTTTTCTGAAAAATAACTTTCTCCCACATGTCCCAAATATATCCGTATTATTTTACAAGCTGCTTCCACCTTTCAGGGTAGCCCTACTATGCACACGACACCTAAGTAAGCCAATTTTTCTCATAAAATGTACTACTTCTTAGCAGCAATCTGAGGGAACACACACACCCCTCACAACAAGCCCAACTTTTTGCACCATAACGCACATACTTTTTTCGCAAAGCAGTAGCTAGGAATCTTTTTATAATGTTAAACCCCCAAGATCACCCCGATAATTTACTAGAATATTTTTATAATACATAATATAGTATTTTACTAGAAGTAAAATAATACATGTTATAGCAGAAGCAATTCCACATACTATACGACCCTTGAATGCTCACGACGATGCTCTTCCTCCTTCCACACATTGAGCAACCTAGTGAAAGTTAAAGAATAAGAATAAGAAAAAGAAGATGGAGCCTGATCTTAAAAGCCACATAAATATAGCTTAGCCAAACGCCAATATAGAAACATATCTAAACAAGAGTTACAGCATATCCCCGTTTAGCATGGCAGGAATGTGTTACAGCACATAAGGGCCCACTGCAGACTAAAATTGTTCTAAAGAATTCAGTTAAAGTTATATGAGGCCATTTATATAATAATTCAACATTGAAGCAAGCAATTGCAACTTAAACATTCATAATAATTTGTATACCACTGCATCTTCACAGCCAACAGATTGGTGGAAACATACACACTCCACCAATCAAGGACATTGTCTGACCTAGCCTATCATTTTCCAGGCCCGCACCCATTTAACCAATAAGAACTGTAATTTGCAAAGTTGCATATTAATGAGACTCTGGATCTTATGAATAAATACAAGTGTACTGACTGTAAGTGAATAATACTGTAAGCACTCACCTATCAAGTTATTTATTTATTTTATTTATTGATTGCATTTGTTTACCAGGAAAGTCCACTGGGCCTAAAAGAGCCTATTTCTGGTGGAGGCCTGTGGAGAAAAGCTCTGACAAGAATATAGATGCAGAAAAAGAAATTAAATATTAATTGGTACAGAAGTAGAAACAGTGTTACACATAGTGGTTACAGTAATATATATGGAATATATACATAAGTCTGGAATTTAGTTGGTTTGATTACAGTAACATATACAGAATATATACATAAAAGTAGGAATTTAGTTGGTTGCCAGATGACTTCAGAGTGGTAAAAATGGAGATAAATTAATCAGCATTATTGTGCCAGTAAAAACAAGTGATGAAAGAAAAAAAATAATAAGTATGGAGAAAGTATCATCAGTCACTAGTAGTAAAAAGCATAGGAATTTAGTTATAATATAAGGAGAAGGAAGAGGTTAGAGTATAGAGCAGGTACACATTCAGGAAGAGTTGAGATGATTTTTCAGCATTTGTTTGAAGGTGGTAGTGCTGCCCATGTTTCTTATAGAAGGAGGAAGCAAGTTCAATAGTTTGGCGACAATGAAGGAGTAGAGCAGTTGGCCAGCTGGTAAGGTGGGCTTTTCTACTTTTAGAAGTAGATGATTTTCAGATCTTAGTTACCTGCTGGGTTGGTATTTGGCAAGTAGAGTTGAGAGAGCAGGACAGTCTGTGGGTCTGTGGATTATTTTCTGTGCTGTCGTTAGCCGGGTGAATGAGAGATGGTGGGGGACTTCCAACCAGCCTAATTGTTTCAGTGAGTTACAGTGGTAGGATAAGAATTTGGCCTTGGTGGCAAATTTGGCTATTCTGTTGTAATACATATCAAGTTTGGATTTTGTAGAATTTTGGATATTAGTAAGGAGAGTTACTAAGAAGACTTAATAAAATTTTATTGGAGAAATACGGACATTGGTCTCTTCATTTTTTGATACACGGCAGATGCTGTTGGAAATTTTTTTTAATCATGAATTTTGAAAGCAAGTCTTATGCTAAAGTAAAACCATGAATTTTGAAAGCAAGTCTTATGCTAAAGTAATTAATATTTGGTTCTCACAAATTTTACTTGGTGCTCTTTCTTAGCTACTGTTGATTCCTACCTCGGATCCAACAGACCTATTGTTTTTATACCTTAGAGAAATGGGAATATTCCAAGAAATGACTGTGATGATGTGAGGTAGTGCCAGCTATGCCAGAGAGAGTAGGGAAGTGCATGTGTAACATATGCCAGCGTAGCTAGCTAGAGTTTTGTAAGGAATTTATGTTTTTGTATATTAAACTGATTTATACAGATGCTTGTGTTAAAAATGTACCAACAGTGGGGTCCTGCTAGACAGAAAAGAAATATACATTTATATCTGATTGTACGGTTGTAGCTGAGGAAATGTATATATGTTAACAGAGAATGGTAGAAGGGACGGGGTTAAGCTCAACTCAGCTTACCTTAAGAAAAATAGCCAGAAATTAAATGACTTGATTTAGGCTATAAAGACTTTATCTCACAGGCCTGAATGCAGCCAGAGACGCAATGTCTGGGAAAGGCCTGGGCTCTTATTGTCCTTAGTGTTGAACTAATTGCTACCCTGCGGTGCCAGAGAATGGCTGGGTAGTCTCTCCAGGAAGGATGAAAGGGTTGGAACTGTTTTCTCTTTTATTATATATTGCTAAATATCACTAAACTTTTCATTGTGGCTGGTCTTTTAGAAAATAGTTTAACATTTGAGAGTAATTGCATTTATTTGGTGGTGCTGTGAGCTTAATGCTCCTGAAAGTCTTGCCGCTTGGTTAATACTATCATTTGTATAAGTATTAATTTTGCAGAGAGTAACTGAGTACCCTGGTAACAGCCTTAAAGTAGCTGGCTGGTGGCAGTGAATCTACCTTATAGTCTGAGTATAAGTGGCAAAGGATGTAAATCTGTGCTAGCCTTAAAATAGCTGGCTGGTGGCAGTGAATCTACCTTATAGTCTGAGTAGAGGTGGTAAAGGGTGCAAATCTGTGCTAGCCTTTCCCAGGTGTTTGTGTATGAAAATCAAATCTCGAAGAGAGTGTGTGTGTCAGCTACTTAGAGCAGGGACACAGAGCACTGGTTTCTGCAGAGAGAAAGGTGGAGTCTTATTTGGGGCCTGGACAGGAAGTCTAGCCCCAGGTCTGGAGTGTAGACCCTGTGTACTCTTAAAGGAAATTGTGCTTGGTGCAGAGAGCTGCATCTGAAAATACTGTGTGTGTGTATCCATTTTTGTTCTAAATGAACGTTCCCCACCAGTGTCAGTGGTGAGGACAGAGGCTCTTTGATTACTGCCCCAGAAGAGGGACATCACAATGGCATCTTGGATTTAGTATATATACTTCCGTTCTTTTGGCCATTCAGTCTCTGCATTTTCAAACGGTTTTAAAGATGAGTTAAGAGGAGATTAAAGAAATAGTTTGATTAATAAGAATACATTTTGACCTTGTATATTTTCAAAAATGTTAGAAAGTATGTTTAGTAATGAGGCAGAAAATTACTGAAACTATGTGGAAAAAGAAGACCTGCAAACCATACCACACACTATAAAATGAAAATCTATTATTTGAGACAGGAAATTATTAACTTAGAAACAATCTATCACAAAAATAATACATAAATAAAATCAAATAAAAAATCAACAGGGCTCAGCAATGCACACTGAACAACAAAGAAATTATTCTTATTTTCACAAAGGAAACAATTTCCAACAGACTCATACGCAATATCTGAGTTCAGCATTATTCATGTAGTTATTGTGTGAAAAACACAATAATAAAATATGTCTATCCCTAACCAAAAAAGTACCACCCATAAATCCCCAAGAAATCTTTGCAAATCCAAGCACAAACTAGTGCTACAAACTAGTAGTAGCAAATTTAATTAAGAGCAAACAAATTGTTGTATCACTTTGAATATGTGATCATTATTCAGTGTTATTTGACATATTAATACCCCAAACCTAAAAAAGTAAACAAAAATACAACTATAGAAGTCTGTATATTGTCTACAACTACAAAATCTGTATATTGTCTATAGTAGGGTAATAACCAGAAAGTGCTTACTGTTCTTGGATTTTATTTACTGCTTTTATTTTTGTACTTGTTGTTTTGTACCAGTGACGAATAAATACTTCTTCATACTGGTGGCAATTGCTTTTTTATGGACTTGTGTTACTGTTTGCTGTGAGTGGTTTCCTTTGGTGAGGTTTTCCTGTTTGGACTTTATTTTTAAAAATACAACTATGTATTGATTAATAATAACAATTTAAATCCATCCATCCACCCATCCATTTTTTTCCATTTTTGTACAAAAGGGGTCAGGGTGTCACTTCAACGGTTATAGTCATCTGAAGCCAAAGTTTACACTGCCGGGTGTTGGCAGGAGCATTTATTACTTGATGACACAGAGTCTTGTAATTATAGCTTAGAAAAAAATTCTAACTAAAACCATAGCATTAATTACAACTCAAAGGACTAACAATTTTAAAACAAAATTATGCTTGTGGTGAAATTTATATATACATTGTACTGGAAGAAGAAAACAGCATTTAAAACCTACCAAAATACTCCATCATTATGAAATAAAATACCTTACCATTATGAACAAAAGGAAGTAATAAAATCAATAAAGGAAGGAAATTCAAAATTAAGAGTGAGACAATTACATTTGAGAATAAGTTAGTGGAAGACACATCTAATAAGAAAAAAACAACTTTACAAATATGTAAATGCAATAAATCTGTACACCATGTGAACACATTACAGGTCTATAATACTCTAGCATGGGATCCAAAGACCATAAGCAAACAGCTTTAATACATATTTTCAAATATTTGCAGTGATTGAACACAAGTAAAAGCTTTAGACATCACAAAAGAAGAAAGTTGTCCCACAATAAGTCACAATACGACAAGTAAAGCATTAAATAAAATTAACAAAACCACTACAAAATCTTTGGACAACATCCTAGTGATTTTACTGCCAGTTATAAAAATAAGTTAGGTTTAATATTGTACTCAAGTTTTTAGCAGACATCTTCAAACTGGAAACCATTACTAGTCTTTTAGAATTATCTGCCATTACACCAATATATACAAATTTAACAAACATGATATAAATTATAGACCAATCAGTCTTACATCTATTCTGGCAAATGTTTTGCGAGATGTATCATTGATATACTAGATACTGATACCAAATTTGCTTTATTAGCTAGTAGCCAAGATGACTTTATAAAAGGATGACCTACCCTCACTAATTTAGTATATGTTTAGGGCCAAAGAACTATTATATAAAATTTAACATGTGGAGTGATCTGTTTAGAATTGACAAAGGCATATGACTTGCTATCTTGCCAAGTAATTTATAAATAGTTTTGTAACACTAAACTCAATCACAATACAGCCAAATCGATTATAACATGGTTAACAGGTGTATCCCAGTCTGCTACAATACAAGGTACAAACTCTGATCTTTTGCTGATCAATAGTGGAGTTCCTCAAGGTTCAGTCCTTCACTCTGTGTTGCTTAACATAGTGTTTGCAATGACAGCAACAAATAAACAATGCTGGCTTACTATGTTGATGACTGCAAAACTGGATTCTTTACAATTACTGAAACAGACTTTGAAAACATGAGGTCCTATATGAAACAAATCAGAGAATGGACTCTTAATGCTGGCTTAAAACTCAAATCTGATAAATACTGTATTGTGCACTTTGGTAACCCAAGTATTAAAACATCTGACATCAACTCCACTGCTGGAAGTCACTGAATACAAAGTTTGTGGTAAAATTTGCTAAAATAATTTTGTTGATAAGAGATCTAAACTACATGGAAAGTTGTAAATATCTTAATATAAGCACAATACACTGCCGTTATATTCTTGGTATTTGATATTAGACTATAGAGCATTCCCATAATCTATTGCTACTGGCCTGTATAGATATGGAACCATGCTAAATTATTCTTACTTGTAGTCATATTAATCTAAAAATCTGAGTAGATATCTCCAAAAGAAAATTGAGGCACTCGTACCTAAGCCAAAAAATTGTATTACTTTGGAACAAACTACCAGAAATAATTTGAAGATTATAGTTTGGAAATGTTTAAAGGAAATTTAGATGTCTGGTTTTGAGATAAGGTACTTGATCCAAATATTAGGGAGTCGATATTTTAGATGTCCTAATCACCTGCACAGTGTAATTGCACTTATGGAGTTATAAACAAAGATCCCCAACCTGTGAATCCCCTTGTAGAACAGACAACTTTCATCAAAGCAAATCATTGCACTATTTACTGCAAAGCAGACTGTTGATGACTGACAGTGTGTATAAAAATGGTAGTCACAACTGTTCTGACTTAAATAAAAGTGGTATTTTTAGGCTGGTTTACTCTGTTACATAGGAATGAATGGTGAGTGCGGCTATTTTAAATTGGGTATTTTTGTTTCTGACCTTGGGCACAGCCTACTCAGGCTGCAAACAAGTAGAAGATGAGGGAAGTGGTAAGAGGGACATGGAGTAGGGGTGGTAGGGGTGGTATGCACAGGATGTGTTGCAGTTTGAAGGAGGCTAGCTAATGGTGGAAGGGGAATATAAATTGCGAGATAGATATGGTATAGATAGGCACATTTCCAGATGGGTAGGTAACAGTACCTTACACTGTAGGACTTTGAGCATGGTAAATCAAGATGGCTCTACTTGAGGGTGGTGGGGCTGTATTATCACTTTTTTGTTGGTTAATAAGGTCTGTCTTCCCCAGGATTGTGTCAAATGATGGTCCTTCATAGATGATTGATCAACGTATGTGTGTTGCTTTGTTACTCTAATGGGGTTTAAGTGATGATCAACGTTATGTGTGTTGCTTTGTTACTCTAATGGGGTTTAAGTGTATAGTATCTTTTAAACAGCATGGATATTTTTAAGTAATATATACATTTTATATTAATACATTTTATAAATCAGCACAAGATATGTTGGTGTTTTGTATCTGAATATTTAGCTAAAAGCTCAATAAAAATACTATAAAAAATATAAATTTTTACCAGCTCCATGGCTAGCATCAAGATATAAATCAAGCTAAAAGTAGCATATATAAGCACATCATATCTTATTTTAATAAATATCTATATTTTTGTCTTATTTAGTCAAATATATCAGGATGTATTTGCCCAAACATTATATTCATTTGCAAATAAAATTAGTAGAAATAACCATTTAAACAGCTAACTTATTTAGTAGTTTAGTGTATGTAAGCAAAATATTTTTCTTCAAAAGTGTCTTTTGTTTCCCATTTTTTGTTGAATTTGTAGCTTATATTGCCCACAAAAACATAGAGAATATTTGGACAGCTAAGAAAATATTTAATATTTTGTGATTTTAGAATGTTGGATAATGGGGGTGTTTATTTTACTTCCAAGAGACATCATTGTCCAAAGAGATGTTAATTTCAGGTTTCCTCTTTAGCCTGTCCCACTCTCTTACTTGTTCCTCTACTGGCACCTTGAACCGGGTATCCACTGATATAACCTTTCACTGGAAGCAGCTATCTTTTCAGGGGAAACCCACTTCACACAGTTGCACCCAAGTCCATGCATGTTGAATCTTCAGGGGTGCAAAGCACCAGGGTACTGAGAGTTTAATGGGCTTTAACAACTGTGGTTGGTAACCATTTGAAATGTGGGGACCTGCTAGAGTGAGCCCTGAAATACAGAGGCTGAATGGATGAAAGATCAGACTTAGGTATGCAAAGTCCAAGATATGATTTCTCAGAATATTCCCTTTTCCTTGATGTATGGTGATCGCAAGGTTGGTATATATAAGTTCAGGGGTGTAGTAGTGGGGAACTTTCACTCCCCACACGCAAAAAGAAGTTTTAAGAATAAAAACAATTTTTGAGATTTTCTCTTCTCCCGTGATTTTGGTCTTTTTTTTTTCTGGCTTGTTGGCACTTAGCATTTTGAGTGCTGACATTTCAATAGAGACCCCTGTAGTTTGCAGGATTCACTATAGGCCTAATTCCCCATCCCCCTGGCATGCTGATCTTATTGTCTGGACTGATTGGCAATGAGGAGTACCCTGTATGTGTCTCTGTCCTAGGCCCACCAGGTGTTATCCCTTCTTTGTCCTTTTCATTAGCCTAGTGTCATTTTGTTTTGAGCTTTGGATTCTGCCAGATCTCACTAGAGAAATGCCCAGCATACCTACCAACCCCCCGGATAGGCAGTCTTCTTGTCTCTGCTTTGCCATTAAGTTCCCAAGTTGGTATCCATCTGAAATGTAAGGACCCACTAGAGAGAGTCCCAAAACATGGAGATAGAATAGCCAAAAACACAGACTTGCATACACCAAGCATAAGATGGAAATTTCCCAGAATATTCCCTTTTCTTCAAGGTATCTGGATCTTGGAGCTGATGTAGATATACATATATCCTCACCAAACAAGGTGCACAAATGACCGTAAAGTGCAATGAAGTCAAAAACACATTCCACCAACAGTAAACTCTAGCACTACAAACATAAAAACAGATATTTGACACAATCCGATGCTGAGTAGCAAATAAGGCAAATCAGTGTGGGATAAATAGGCAAATATTTAATAATAAAAATGTGGCAAGAAACAACCCTCATATTGTCATCAGTGAATTAGTGAATAAGTTTACACTCGGGAGTGCAGGAGTGCTTGCCACCCTGCAAAAAGGAAGTCTAAAGGAGAAATGTGATGTTCAATATTTACTCTTCTACTGGATTTTCGGTCTTTTTTTCTGTGTGTCGATATTTAGCATTTTGAGTATGAACATTTTAATAGAGAGCTGCCCAAGTCCCTATTTTAACTTGGGTCACATGGGTCTCAGTCATTGCTTAATCCCTCTGTGCCATATGTGAAATACCCATAGAGGTATTTGAGTCATCCTATATAATATTTTTAAAGCCTGTGTTCTACATAAAATAGATAGTTATTGCTTGAAAAAATTATATTTTACTGTAATGGTTCTTGACCATTTGGAAGATAAGAAATATACTTTTTGAGAAATTATTGCTGGATGTCATCTCTCTGTTTGAAAGTGAACTGATTATTTAGCAAAGACAAAGTACTGGGTATTATGTAATGATCTCAGCAGAAGGCCTAATATGTCTTTATCTTCTGGTCCTCTTAAATCATAGGTCTGTTTCCCAGATCATTATTTTTTTGTACTAAAAAGTTATTTTGCAATCTTAAATCATTTGCATTTTTTCAAATATATTTATTTTATTTGGAGCACTCTTATTAAAGTTCTTTAGTTATGTGCTCCTTGACTTTGGTTTAAGATATCCTTTAAATTCATTTTAACTACAGGAGTAGCTCTGTTGCAGTGAGGCATTTGCTTTACCTGTAGCACTCCTTACCTTTCTCACTTGTCATCTATGTCTTTTCCAGCTACTGTACTTTGCTGACCCACACTACCAGTACCCCTATCTAGTCGGGCTGTCCAATGGGGTCAAGGGGGCTAGAATGCTGAGGAGAGAAGGAGTCTGTGTCATCATCTATGCTGCATCCAGGATTTATTCTGCTTTTATTGCTAAATTAGTTGGCTGCACTATAACCTCGTAGGTGTTGGGTGACATATTTGACTGCATGCACAATGGGCATTGTGAGAGAGTCATCCCTTCCAATTAGATAATGTTCTGCAATTACCCTGCCCACTATGTTTCCATGTGATGTCCTTTATCATTTTAGCTCTTTGCTCCCTAGATAACATGATGTCACAGTGCCCCCATAGGCCCCCTGGGTTTGCACTGAGAGAGATGAGCAGACATTGTTTTGTCATTCCTCTTGTTCTCCATGCTGACTTCTTTAGCCCCAAAAGTTCATGTGGACTGCAGTCGAGGCTTTATCTCTCTATGCCATACCACTGAGTCTTTAAATCCAAATATTGTCTAATAGATTGTTGTTTGAGAACATTTGTTTCTTCACTGAGAAGCAGAATTTGAGGAGTGGATGAAAACTTTCAGCCACTGACATAGTCTCTTTTTCTGATGATGACACAGTGTCCTTATTTTGATGAGAAAAAAATAATCTTTGTATTCGTCTAACTATAATTTTATATATATATATATATATATATATATATATATATATATATATATATATAAATATATATATTGAGAATGCAATGTGTGACAGCTAATGTCTTTTTTTTTTTTTGCAGTTTTAATAATGATTGAAAAATAAATAACTGCAAATTAAAAAACAAAACAACACAAAAAGCTGACATTTTTAGTAATAAATAATTAGTAAAACAAAATATGAATATAGAACTGTCAGAAATGTTGTTTAGTGGGGAACGTGGTTAGCCCAAGCAATATGGATACCCAAGTTCATTTCCCTTACTCAACTCCTTCCATTATGGGAATTTATTGTGAATTCAAAAATCACGCATGTCTTTAAAGAAATGACAATGTCATGTTGTTTTGGAAACAGGAGAAGCCATGGAGAAGTTATGATCAGCTACCACCAATGAGAATCTGTCACTCATGTTTGAGAAGCTCACCACAAATGGTGGGCGATATTATGGTTTTCCAGAAGCAGCGGAACAACAGCAAACAAGGATGGATGGGCTGGAAGTGGAGATAGTAAAACTGAAAATGAACTTCCAGTAATGAGACAGATTATCCAGACCACAAACCAGAAGGTACAGACTCTAAAGAGGTGAGCTCAATGCAATCATCAAAAATATACAACCTTGAGAATCGTCTGAGACATGTTATATCCAGGTAAAGGGGGTGCCAGAAAGAGTAGGAGACAATGATTTCTGGGATTTCTTTGACTTTATTTTCTGTAAAAATCATAAGCCCCCTCCCCGCAGTGAACTGAACTTGGCCATAGAGAGACTATACTGAGTAGGGAGAGGCTCACATGCTGATATTTCTTCCAATACTACTCTTCATATATTAATGGTACTTCAGTCTGACAGGTTTAGGAACCGGCTGTTGTAGTATAGTTTGAAAAACAGGAGAATAAAATGAATCTCGGATGTGGTGTACTTTGTGGCATATTATTCATAGCACCTTTATCACTAGAGGAAATGCATGCTGCCATATAAACATGCCATGACCCAAAAAGGTTATATGATTTCTTTGGCCTGTCCATCCCTATTAATTGTTCAGAAAAAAATGGGAAGAGATTTGTATTCTTGGACAGGCTGGTCTGAAAAAGAAATGGAATGACAGATAACTACCAGAAACAGGAATTGTCTTTCCTCCTTCTGTACACTGCCTAGTCCACAATAGAAGGAATCCTCTTCCTCTAAGTTGAGCAAGGAGTCGTACTATATACAAAAGCAGAAGGACAATTTGAAGGGCACAGATGCAAGACAGAGAGCAGGCATTTAACTTTGCCGCATACCATGATAGAAAAAGATAATCATGGGGAGGGAAGTTGCAAGGAAGGTGCAACCATGTCAGTCAGAGGACTTAGCTTCTGAACAAGACTTTCAGATATGGGCTACACGGCAACCTTGGAGATGCTGAAAATCTCTTGATTTTGTGACATCATCCAAGAAGACTAGCATGGCCAGTGGCAGGGACCTGGTTGAGAATATTTTCAGGCTTGTTTGATAAGAAATGTTGAACAACATCAGTGCTATCAAAACTGTGCAAGAGTGCTGGAGAATGCTGAGAGTGAGTCCTGTTGCTAAAAGTGGACTACTATAGCGATTGGAGCTAGAATTGTACATCCATGCTTATCATACACAGCTACTGCTTGTCAAGATTACTGTGACATTTTGAAAGAAACCTTTTTAGAGAAAATTTTAAATGGGTCACAGTGAATTATTATATAGTTACAATTAGGCCCTGTTCAATTAAGTACTAGTCAGAACTGTTCTTAATGTTATAAGGGTAATTATCAAATTGTTATAAAGTAATTTATAATTAACTCTGGAGCTTTACTCCTCTGAGGGAGGGTATTATGTTATTGTTTGGGTACACCTCATTTCTGTTTACTGATACCTATCTTTTTCTATGTTTATCTTTGTTTATAGGGAGTGGTCCTGGTTACTTTTAGTTCTCTTCCATGGAAGGCATTCTGCAGGTTGCCCTGTTGGGGAGTCTTCTCCCACTTACGGTAAGAGTTATGTTTTGACTTTATATTTTTATGCCTGAACTTCTGTCACAGCTCTCTTTTTTGCTTTTTTTTCTGTTGCATAGCACAATGAGGGTTGGAGACTCTCAAACTATTAATGGTTGTTTTAATTTTTTCTGGGATTTTATGTCTTTGTGTAATACTTCAGCTTGGGTGTATGGCATTGGGTTGTTGGGTCTTTCACTGCTGTGTTTTCAATTTGCTCCTTTTTTAGGAATGTACAGGTTGCTGGTATAGAATAAGGGGTGTTTTTCAACCCCTATGATTTTATCTTTTTTTATTCTGTGTGGGAACAGTGTCTAGAACCTTTAGGAATCAACAACATTCCAATTAAATAACCTGTTCCTGATGGCTGTCCCCCTGAGATGCAGGTAAGAGTACAGAGTTCATTTAGTTCTGTTGAGGTGATTAATGATTTAAGGAAGTTAGCTTTTGCTAATGAAAACTGATGGAAGCCAACAAAGAGTTTTTCATGTGTCTGGGTTCTTGTTATGTTGGGGAGGGTAGGGTTGTTAAACAAGAAGGCATCCTGTGCAATAAGTTCTTTTCAAAGTATGAGGAGGCATATGACATGAGGGGAGGATGGAAGGGGTGTATTGCAGTTCTTTGGTGTCCAGTTCTGTCCCGTAGCCACCAGTTTTGACTTGGAAGGGGCATAGGTAATTGTTTACCTAAAAGACTGAGTCCTAGCTCACTGACCAACACTGAACCTTATTTGGAGGGGACTTCATTCCTAGTTGTGGTACCCAGAAGGGTACGGAGCATTTCACAATACCAATCAAGCATAAGGTCAAGACTTTCCATGGAATGTAGGAGGTATTACTCACCCAATACATCAGGCTAGACTATTACAGGGAATCAGGTGTGACAAGGTGCAAATACTGTGCCTGCAGGAAACTAAGCTTAAGGTTCAAGAGGCACATAAATTGAGAACCAAAGAGTATTGAACAGTGTTTGCAGATGGGAGGGCAGGAACAAGTGGTGGTTATTATTTTCCGTAATTCAGTAAAGGCTATAACATAAAGCATTAGGGGAAGTGGAGTAGGTAGGTGGCTAATATAGGAAGAAACAATTAACAAAGAAAAGTGGATAATTGTTAGTCATTATGCCCCAAACAATTATGATGAAGTGGATAATTGTTAGTCATTATGCCCCAAACAATTATGATGAAGACGTTTTAGAAAGTTGCTCATGATTTAGTGGGAAGCTACTGTGGGGGTAGACAGTTTCTAGGTATTAACTGGGACTTTAACTTACTTTAAATGTGTAGGAGGATTGGCTATTACTACCGGAAAAGCCAGGAAGTGTTGAGAGGTTGGATGTCTGCCAATGACAAAACAGATTTCTGGAGGTATTTGAACCCAGGGATAGTTAAGCCTTCCTTTTCCAAGGATTTACCATGACAAAGTAGCAGGATTGTCTTAATTCTGGTCCTGAAATATTTATTGCATAAGGTAGCATCCCCTCTAATTTACGAAATAGCACTTTCAGATCATGAACCTCTTATGTTGCAGGTTCTTATGAAAAGGATCACAGAAATCTTAGAATATGGAGATGGGCCCAGGTTCACTAGAATAATCTAGCTAGAAGGCAGTAGTTAAACCTACTAATTTATAATGTAATGTAGAGGATATGTCCCTTAGTCGAGTTTGGTGGGAGGGCATCAAAACCCCCAAAAAAAAGAAATAATTGAAAGTGAAGGTTATGATTGTAGGGTGATTCATCAGAATATGAGACCCAAGATAAGGTGTTCAGCAGAGGTACAAAATAAAAGGGTTCTAGACCAAGATAATAAACAGTGCAAAGTTGCATCTTGAACTCACTGCACTAGTCACATCATCAGAAGACGAATTAAATGGTTTGTATGTTTTTGGTGGCTGAATAGAGAAGGTAACCCTAGATTTATGGCATGGTACTTCATGGGTGGGTAGCTAGCCCATAACCCAAATTCATACTGAGCAGGGGACTGATGTTCTTGAGGGTAATATAATCTGGGTCACTTTCTAGGAATATTATGTTGTACTTTATGATGCCAGACCTGAACAGAACCAGGGGAAGTGAGAGATGTCAGCAGCTTCAGAGTAATCCCTCAATCAAGAGGAAAATGAAAGGCTTAATAAAAGAATAGACCACCTAGAGATTGCTGATGCCATTTACAGACTCAAACCCAGTAAGGCGTTAGGACCTGATGGGTTCCCTTCTGAATTCTACAGATGGGGGAAGACAGTGCCTGGAAATCATTAGAGAAAACTTCTAACTCATGGAGCAGAGAAAGTAGGTGGTAACTGGGTGTGAACCAGGCCATTATTTTACTGAATTTTAGGAGTAGAGGATTTTAGTCCAATATCACTTATAAATATAGACATGAAGATATTAGCAAAGATCCTAGTATCTAGGTTGGGTGTCATACTCACCTCATTAATTAAGGATGGCCAAAGAGAATATGTAAAAGGATGTAATATGGCAGATAATTGGTGGAAGGTGCTGACTGTTTTAGAGATATTTAAAGAAAAGAATGCTAGAGTAGGACTGTTGTTTTCTGATATGGCAAAGGCTTGTGACTCAGTTAGTTAGAAGTTGCTTTTTCATGTGCTCCAATCTACGGAATGTTGTGATCACTGAAAAATGGGCTAAAGTTTTGTATGATAATCCTACGTTTCGGATAAAAGTAAATGGTGACATGTCAAAAATAATTAAAATAAAGGGAGGCACCAGTCAAGGATGCCCAATATCTTGGGGACTGTTCATCTTGGTAATGGAGGAACTGGTATATAAGAAAATGAATTATTTAGCAAGAGTGGAGGAAATGGATAAGGTTAGAAGTGAATTTATTCTGTTTGCATATGACTGTGTGGTGTTGAGTGGTAATGTGCATCAAATCATATGGAGGATTTTAGAGATTTTGCAATCACTCACAGCAGTCTCAGGCCTCTATTGCAATATTGCTAAATCAGTGTTAATATGGTGCTAGGAACAAGCAGGAGAAATCCCCCAGAACTGATACAGGAGGCTGCACAGCATCACTGTCTGGGACTTTTGATTTCTCTCTCTCTCTGTTTAACAAAACATAAGAACTATGGTTACTAAAACTAGTGAGCTTGAGTCTAAATTGAGTCACTTCAATATACTTTTAGGCAAGATTAAGGAGGTGTGTACTATGATTTTGCCACATATAATCTTTGCCTTCAGGAATTTACCTCTTCTGGCCAAGCATCCATTTTTAAAGATGATCCAGGATTTTATGGATAGGTGTGGCACCTCCATTCTGGGCCAGAAATCAAGGAGCCTGAATTCTGACCACTGCCACCAATATGTGACATACCCACTCTAGGCCAGTAATCAAAGAGCCTGAATCCTCACCACTGACACTGGAGAAGGATGTTTACTTGAAATACAAATGGATACACTCAATATTTCCAGATGCAGACCTCTCTGTATCAAGCACAATTTCCCTTAAATGCACACAGGGAACACAGTCAGCCCGGGGTCTGGATTTCTCTATCTGTCTCCCTCTAGATTCCCAATAAGACTTCCCCTGGCACAGCTTCAGAGTTAAGTCCATAGCCAAGTGTCCAAGCCAAGTCTTCCACCACTCTCTCTGTGAAGTGCTTTGTGTCCCTGCTCCAAGTAGCTAACCCACACACACACTTTGAGATTTGACTTGGGCACGCTCGCACGGGCGCACACACACACACACACACACACACACACACACACACACACACACACACACACACACACACACACACACATACACACACCTGGGAAAGGCTAGAACAGGTTTACTAGATATGCCCCATTCTGCCCAGATTATAAGGTAGTTATCACTGCCACCAGACACTACAAAGCCAGATACCTAAGGTTCTTGCAAGGGTACCCAATTATACTGAGTGAAATTAATATTAATACAAATGGTAATGTTGGCCAAACATCAAGCCTTTCAGGAGTGACCACAGTTATCACCAATAAACATATGTAGATATTCTCAAAGTTTAAATATATTTAATAATAAATAATAAAAGATAATGAAACAATGACAAGTTTAAATATATTTGATAATAAATAATAAAAGAACATGAAAATGCTAAATACCTATTTACAGTAAACACAAGAGTTTAAGCCACAGGAAATATTGAAAATAACACAGCTGGAAAGATTCACACAGTTATAGAAAAAAAAAAACAATACTTAACTATTCTCACTATATTTTCCTAACTGATCTAAGAATTACTGTTCCTACTTACTGAATAGAGCAAGGCAAGATTATGTGGGTGAGTGGTCCTTGTTGTCAGATCCAAGACAGAATGTAGTCTTCTAATAATATCTAAATATTATTTCTGGCTTACAGAATGACATCATACACATCTGATCATCTGACTCTGTTTTCTACACTATCCCTCATCACTAGACGCTGCCAGGGTTTAGCACCTATGTGCTACAATACACACTAGACCTTTAGCTAAGTTTTATTAAAGCATCTGGAAGCCATAAAACAATAAAACCATTCTACTCTTCCTACAGGAGCTACACCCTATTCTATAGCAGAGACATTGTGTCCCTGGCTCCATTCAAAACTGTGGGATAACATCTTTATGGCTTAACCCATAAAGTATTTTAATTTCGGATATATTTTAAAGTTTGAGATTAACCTCTTCTCTTCCAGTCCTTTGTTAAAACATATGCATTTAATTCAGTTACAAAAATAAATGTACATTTCTTTTCTTTCCAGTAGGCACACTGTTGATACATTTTAACACAAGCAAACCTCACAAATACATTTTCAGCACAAGCATCTGTGCAACTCAATTTGATATACAAATGACATATAATTGTTTACAAAATTCCATCTAGCTGTGCTGGTATATATTACACATCCACTGCCCCACTTATCCTGGCATGGCTGGCAGTACCTCCTATTGTCACAGGTGGGTCTTATTTTTATAAACCCACTAACCTGTAATGTGAAAGAATTCATGGAGCTAAAGACATCCCTTAATCTGTGGGAGCCTAACTGATCGACCTATCTGCAGCTGAAGCAGATTTGAAGGAAACAAATTTACCCAATAGCTAATATGGATGAAACAATCCCGTGTTGGAAATGGAGTAGTTTAAGGAAGGAATTTATAGGAACAATTTATAAAGATCTGTGAGAATACTAGGCTAAGACAGAAGGTTGGTAGGAGGCAGATGGAAGGAGCAAGAGGGTATGACACTATCAATAGCCAAACAGAACAAGGCTTGGGAGGCTCCAACATACTTAAATCACTGGCCCATATATACAGACTAACAACTGAGACTTTTGTTTAGATGATATCTCATCCTGGCCAGATATGCCAGTGGTAGCTCAATGAATGCTGGAGAGTGCCAGAGATTACATCAACCAAAGACAAATAATTTGCATATGTTTTGTCAGTGTCCCACCATCTAACCTTATTGAGATTGGATGCAGTCATTGTTGGGAAGTGAATTTTATGATTTACCCAAAGCAGGACTGGAAGTTTTGGTTGTTTGAGGTTCCCTTGTCTGGTAAGAGGGGGAGTAAAAGGCAGCTAAAAGTAGAGTGGGTTCTAGCTAGCATTGTGAAACATTTTTGTGCCAAGCATTGGATGTCTGCAAGACCTGTGACAGTAGGAGAATTTGATAATTCATATGGTTACACCTAGTTAGGATTTTCTACTTTTTTAAAGCTTTCTCAACTCCATTGTGTATATTAGAAGATTGGAGGGCTGTTTTTAGTAGCTTTAAAACTTTAAGATAAGCAAGAGTGGCAAAAATACTGGTCATTTAAGTACCTGTCACACAAGAAATGGCGATTTTTATTAAGCATTTGTTTAGAATGTATTGTACAATCAATCAAGCATGCTTTTCTTGCTTTTTCTTTTTGGGGTTTTTGTCCAAAATCAATAAAATTCAGTTTAAAAAAGAAAAATCATTCAGTTTCATGCTGTTGTCTTTGTAAGTCCTAGTTGTATGAGTCCTGGATGCATACTGTAATAGAATACTGTACTGTTTATAACTGACAAATGTACACATCTTAACTGTGAATTATTACTATATGTATTCTTTCTACAGATTAGTACTGGTGGCATGAATCGCAGCTTCACTTTCTTTTTGGATGTACAAGTCTGAATTATTACTAGACATCTGTCTTATCTGTATACTAGTAACATAGATATAAACCTGTACAGTATGTTATTTCTAGATGTAGGGATCATTATTGCATGCTGACAGAGTATGCATAAATCAGTTGTTTAAATTATTAGTAGATATGCAAGTTTACAGTGTAGATCAATAATGAATATATAACTTTGCATTCCCTGTTAGTACTGTGGATATGACTTCTTAATTTTATTCCCTTAATGAGTCTTTGCTAGAAGCTGAAATTATTAGTGCATAAAGTTAGTAAATGTGTAGATTATTAGGATGAAAATATATATGTACTGTATCTACCTATCTGACTGTATAATTATTTTGTGTGGTTTGATATTGTTTTAATTTTTTTCTCACATAATAGTGTTATGTGGCTTCATGCACTTTAGAAATGGACTGTACCAGCATTTGAGTTATACTTGTATTGCCAGGTTTGTGTCACTTTACCTGGTGATGCAGATGAAATGGATGAGAACAGTGGATACAAGAAACAAAAACCAGTGAGGCAAAGTATGGAGGTCATAGAGCAGAGAACAAGTAATATATATGGCCTTCTGTTATAAGGATGAGATCTATAATTGTGAGCCCCACAGCTATGAAAAAAACTGTGATGTAGAAATGTAAAAGTGAAGCCTGAAGCATACTTTTTTGCAGGGTAGATTTACTGCCTGTACTCCAGACAAGTTTGGGCGCATCCTTTATACTAAGTCTGAGATTGATGTACCTTGGAATAAGGGGAATACCCCGAGGTAATGCAGTCTTTCACTCCCCTTGTTTGCATGATTACTTTCACTGTTTTGGGAATCTTAATTGCAGTCCTTGCATTTTCAGCAGTAGACTGTTATGGCTTTTTATCTGTGTGTGTATGTGTATCTTTGTATTTTATATATATATATATATATATATATATATATATATATATATATATATATATATATATATATATGGCTCTACTAAAGTTAATTCAAACTTCAGTAGAGTGACACTAAAAACATTGCTATATAAGGCTGAAAAAAAATACATCCATACCATAATGTGCATGCTGTGCAGCACAACCTTGGACCATGCAAAAAAATTTGCTGTTTTTTTGCAAGGGTGTAAGCCCCCCAGCACCCCATGCTAATTATTTATTCAAAATCCAGGATCACACATTCCCCGGGAAGGGATATATTTCCCAACTCTGGCACTGTCAGTCTCACACTGCTGTTGATTATCCATTTTGTTGACCAAAGTGTATTGACAAAACAGGCATCAACATTCTGGTGTTTTGCTTATTAAAAGTATACACACACGTTCTTTATATATATATATATATATATATATATATATATATATATATATATATATATATATATATATGTGTGTATGTATGTATACACTATATATATATGTGTGTTTTTATATATATATATATATATATATATATATATATATATATATATATATATACACACACACACACACACACACACACACACACACACACACACACACATACAGTATAGATATATAATGAAAGACCCAGCTAAGCTTGAGTCTTTACTGTGTAGTACCTTAAACCTTCTGCAGAGAAGGCCTATGGGATATAGCAGTGTCAGTGGAGCAACAGGTAGCACACTCACCTTTGGTGTATAAGGCTGTGGGTTTTATTCCCACACCAGATAGATGTATTGCTGACACTGCAGTTCAGCATAAGGGGATGCTGCACTCCTGAGTGTATCATCCTCTGAATGAGCTGTTAAACCAAGTCTGCCTGACTTGGTGGCAATTTAGATAGTTGTAAAAGGTACAACTGCACTTGTTGAAAACAGAAGGGTACTTTATTTATTTCCATCTTTTACATGATATATATATTTACATAGACATATATATATATATATATATATATATATATATATATATATATATATATTTACAAATGTATACAAATGTTTAAAGTAATTTTCAGGTTCATGTTTCTTTAACTTAAACTAATATACAAACTTACATGTTTTTTTACTTTGACCCCACTCCATTTTCAGATAAATTATCTGAAAAAACTGTTGTAATAGGTTTTTCTTCTTCCATCATACATATAACCTTCTAAAAGTACAAAGTAATCAATTTCAGTTTTTAAAACACCCCTTCTGTATGTCCATAGTTTTCTGTTCCATATAACCGTTTTTCTGCATTTCATTACTTCAAACATTTTTACATCTTTTCCTCTTTTCTTTTTATTTCCCCTTAAATCCCAGTTAAAAATCCCTTGTAATTATAATATGCATGTGCATACCAGCTGAATGTAACAGTTTTAGAAATAGGTTCTCCCTTTCTACCTCTAGCTCCTGTTCTTTATCACTTTCACTATTCCCTCCCTTTTTTCTTCTACACTTTCATCTATTTCTATCTCTTCTTCATTTCCACTTTGATCTTTATCATTACTTTGATTTTCCATGCTTTCTTCATTTTGTTTTTCTTTACAGTTCATCATATATGTCCTGTTTTTTTATATATATATTTATAACATTCAAGTTCACATTTCTTTGCTTCATGACCTGTTTTACCACATATATAACATTTCTTTTTATCACAGTTACTAATTAAATGACATTCTTCCCCACAAAAAAATGTTTTTTGGTTGCCCCAATACCTCACAACACCTTTGTTGCCTTCAACATTTAGAATACTAGGAATATGTATATTGTTTTCTCTTTCCATTTTTAAAATGACATTACAATCCTATATCCTATATATAGTCCATAAACCCC
Organism: Protopterus annectens; assembly: GCF_019279795.1. Taxonomy (NCBI): domain Eukaryota; kingdom Metazoa; phylum Chordata; order Ceratodontiformes; family Protopteridae; genus Protopterus; species Protopterus annectens. Next base: position 603,362,616 of record NC_056732.1, read on the forward strand.
TATTTTCATAAACTTTTGAAATGTCTATTACTTCTTTGCATACTTTTTTAAAATGTTCGTTTAAAGTCTCTCTCTTTCAGCCTCTGTTTGAAATTGCACATGTATTTTCTTTTTTAGTCTTTTAAAATGATGTTTTAAACATATATTCATTCCATGGATTGTTATTCTGTCTTTTTTCATACCTGCATAAAATGTTTCCATATCTTCTTCAGTTTCAAAATAAATCTAACAAAATGTCTCTTTGTTAATCAAAATAAAAGCTCTTACCTCTTGTGTTTCATTCCCAAGGGTAGTATTAAATTGTCCCATACTTCATATCTGTTTAGTTCCTGGCTCTTTTTACTTCTGTCCTTACCAAGAACTTTCTTTTTAGCATGTCTTCTTTTTTCCTTTCCTTCTGACCACCTTGTATAGTTACCACTATTTTCACATATGTTCTTTTCATCTGTAGATTAACTTCTTCTGGTCTTATTTCTGTGTTGTCCTCCTGTATTTTAGCCATAATATCTCCCCATGACACTTCATTCTCCAGCTGACTTTGGTTAATTAAGTCTTTCAGTAAATCATCCTGCAACCCTCCCAGTTGGAGGGTTGTATTGATACATTCCTCTTTGCTCGACTCACCTGATTTGCCAAAAAGCTGCTGCTGAAACAATAATTCTGAATCTTCTATGGCTTGTGCATATTCTTTCTCAGAGCTGGTATTCACCTCCACTCCCTGCCCTGAATCCTTCATCTTGTACACCATCCTCCCAGCTGCCACTGCACTAGGAAAAGGATGTGCACATGTATTTCTGGTTAGCACTTCTGTGAATACAGATCATAATCAATCGTAGGGGAAGTTCCCCAATGCTCTGGCCAAATTTTCCCTAGTAGTGTAAATACCAGCTCTAGTCTAAATATGCAAATGTTTTTAATGTCATACCAGTGTTTCAGCTGCATGGCTTCTGAATGCCTATGACATTTTAAGTCTTTACTGGTACATTCATGCCAATAAAGCCAATCCTTACTAGCTGTAGACATGCCATAATTTCCATCTTTCTGAGCTTGTCAATGTAGCATAACCAGATTGTTTGGCTATATTTTTGAAAGACAGAGCTTAAGATCAAGACCAAAGTTCATAAACATTAAAACATTAAGATGCCTGAAAAATAACCCAAATAATATCCCAATCAAAGGGCAAAAAGGTCACACACACAAACAATTCAGTAAAAACTCCAAGAAAGACCCAGCTAAGCTAGAGTCTTCCATGTGTAATACATTAAACCTCCTATAGTGAAGACTCATGTAATATATGCAAATGACCTCCTAAGGACATACCAGTGTTTCAGTTACATGGATTCTGAATGCCCTGCTATATTTTGCCCTTTTTCTGCGCTCATCACTACAACGTAAGTGGATTGTTTGGCTATACTTTGGAGACACAGAGCTTAAGACCAAGCTGTATGCCCATAAAACTTAAGGAGTCTACAAAAAATCCCAAATAACATCCATGTGCTTGCAGCTGTAACCTTAATATATTTCTTTCCTTGGGGATTCCAAGGAATCAGAATTACTGTGATATGATCAATATCCAGTGTAATCCTTTGTACTGTGTGTTTGTGTGTGTGAGTATTTTTGTGTGTGTGTGTGTGTGTGTGTGTGTGTGTGTGTGTGTGTGTGTGTGTGTGTGTGTGTGTGTGTGTGTGTGTGTGTGTGTGTGCATATTCTGCAACTGAATGGCATGACATTAGGACTGATTCTCTTCCTGACACCAGTTGCTTATCAGGATAGGCTCCTACTGCCCTATTTCTCTCAAGGGGATAAAGCAGGTATCAGAAAATGAATGAATGCAGTGGCACTTTATAAACACTGCAAAAATGGTCTGAGATAAAGATACTATTGCTAGTAGGTAAGATACTTCTGTAGCAGTGGGACGTTATGAATAATACAATGGCAAAGTCACATACAACAGGTCGTACTATGGGGGGGGTGGTGGAAAGAGAAACTGCAACAAAAATAATAAGACTATCGTGTCATTCTTTTTCCCTAGAGCATCTGAATTAACTGAGTCCAGATGACTGTCACCATCTCTTCCCCTGCATTATATAAATGAGAAGAACCAGGAGAGGGGAGGTGCTGAAAGAACTACATAAGGAAATTACATTTTCGGGACAAGGTTGTCATGTAACTCATTTGTTGCCACTGAAGATCACTTCAGGCATTAACTTTATTCCAGATGCTTAATAATCACATTGAATGTATTTAATGAGGCTAAAAATGTTAGCTGCTTATTAGAGCATTTCATACTGATGTTTATCTGCTGAAGTTATACATACTGTTGGAATTTTCCCAGATTGTTATTATTATTATTTTGTTATTTTTGTGTGTGTGAAGAGTCTGCAGGATTGGTTTAGTTGCTCTCTATTATGTACCTAATTAACCCATTCACTCCCAACCCTCCATGCAAGGAAGCATTAGCAAACAGGCCAGTCTGCTGAGCATGTGCAATTTTGCAGTGTCTTATCACACTCCCTCATGCATGCACTATGACAGATGCCTTTAGGAAGTGCATGCTAGTTACTGCATATATCCAGTCTCAGGGTTAAGTGGAAGACTTGCCATTGTGAAGCATAGACATATTAAGCTTCTGGCTGCAGGCAGCACATTTTCATTCTTACAGATGTTACAAATGCAGTGAGTCAAACTGCCTCACTTCACCCAGAATGGGCAAGCTGGCATTGACTATTCTTTCCCATTGTTCCATGACCCGGTAGTCAAACAGGAATCATCTAGGTGCAGTGAGGGCTTTTTCCCTCTACCCACTAAGCCAAGGTTATTATTATTTAATTTGCTAATCTGTCTCATACTACCTAGACAAACATAAATATTATACTTACATAATATATTATATGGGGTGTTTAAATCTTTACCTGGACAAAGAAGTAGAAATGGATATAGAAATAAAACTGAAATACAATTTTTTTTTTTCAATTTATGAACAAAGTTTGTTACTGATTACTATCTTATGAGGTGATCAGTTTGCCTGTTGCCACTTTACTCTATAATATGCTAGACTTTATATTATTTTCCATTTTTTTTTGTTATTGTGCTATGTATTATAACTTAGAACTGGGCTCCTGGGCCTTTTGGTTCCAATATGAAATGTTGGCTCCCAGAAAGTTGACATACTGAAAGGACAAAAAAAATGCCTGACATTCAAAAGGGCAAAAAAAACTAATGTTTACTTGTTTTTTTCAAGGGGCAAGCTCCCCTGCTTCCCAATGTTGCACCAATTTGAAGGAGAGAGGAATCTCCAAAAAAGCAATGAATCATTGCTGGCACAAACTAAGAATTTACACTGGAAATTATTTCCTATGGGAAACAGTGTTCAGCATTATGCCGTTCATCTTTTATTTCTTTGTGCTACTGACACTCCGAGCAATTTCCCTTCAAGCATGTATAGGGGCCAGTCCTTTCTGATGGTTTCTCCAACTGATGGATGAGACTTTTATCTTTTCAGCTTGGTGGACACAGTATAATGATTTGTCTTCTTTGTATATCTGTCAACAAGAAAATGAAGAAAGCTAAATCCTGATATAAGGAGTTCTGTAGGGTCTACTTCACGATGTCGAAAGCCGACAATATCGAAGCTGATATTGTCGGCACCACAACATCGAAAGCGCAGAACATTGTGCAGGTAAACGTAAATCTCTGTAGGGGGAGATTTCCGTTTACCTCAATGTAGTGCGGTCTCGGAGTTGAAATATTTAAGTGGGGGGTGTGAGGCGTGTAGGGGGGCTGAACAATTTATATCCCACAACAGTTTCATTTACACATTTTCTAATGACTCCCATCAAGTAGAGGAGGCTGTTTTAAAGCACTGGCCAGTCTTGACTTTACATGACGATTTTAAGAATATTGTTCATGAACGTCCTAAGTTTGTTAAAAGAAGGGACATTAATTTAAACAATTATTTGAAATCAAGCAGTACATAGGGCATAGAACTGACCATGTTAAAGTAGGAACCTACAAATGTGGAGCATGTAAACAGTGTGCAGCCATTATTAATGACAGCATGGCTTACATTCCATCTAGGGAGTTTAGGTTTTATGCTGACGGATATTACAACTGTGGGACAAAGGGTGCTGTATATTTAGGACTATGCATACAATGCTTTAGTTTCTATATAGGGAAATCCAAAAGGTCCCTGAGAAAAAGAATCTATGAGCATTTTTATGATATTTCTAAAAAGAAAGAGACAAGTGCTTTTTATAAACATTCCATTGTTTGTCCCAAAATGCAACTTAAGTTTATTGTCCTTGAACAGGTGACGCAGGATGCTAGAGGGGGAGACTGGGAGACCCGACTTGAATATAGGGAGCTTTTGTGGCAGCTTAGGCTAAATGCTGGGAAATCCCCTGGTCTTAATGAGAATATCAATATTAGTAGTGTGCTCAAATTAAGGATGGCTAGATTGTGAGTTTTAGTAATGATTTTATATTTGTACAACATTCTTTATTGCTATTTTTACATTCATGTTTTGAATGCATTTTTTATTTGTTTTGCATTCCATGTATCTTAAAAGTACAGAGTGTTTTCTGAGGTTTACACCTGTTTTTTATAAATATTTACACATTTTTATTTTCATTTTTATACATATTTATTATACACTGCCTAGTCTGTTGTTACTGAAAGTCGGTAGCGCTATATATATTTTTTGACACTGAAAGTTTAATTATTTATTTAGTTGATCAGTAAATTAGTTGGTTAATTAATGTATCATGTGATTATGCTTATACCTATTTAAAGCACGTTTTGCACTGTGTATTTCATCTTGATAAAGCCTGGAATTAACCAGGTGAAAGCGCTTGATTCACTTCGGTCTGTTTTTTGTTTAGTCAATAAACGTTTTTATTCATCGCTGGTCTGGTTCTCTTTGCCTGTGGAGCTTTTTTGTTTTTCCTGTTTTTTTGTTCATGGTGGCATTTTCATAGATGTAGATGTGCCTAATGCTCCACTACCTTTAAAAAATTGACCCATTTGTTTCATCATTGTAGGAGAGCCAAGCTTGCCCAAGCTAGACGACAATCCCATGACACACTTTTTTTTTGCTCAGGGTGAATAATTAGCCTGTTCCTTCCTCCTATGGCAAGAGTTTGAGGGTACAGAGTGGGCATGCTTTAATGTACAACAGAGCCATGTACACTTCCCTTGGAGCACCAATCCTCCCTGGGGTGGCTGTAAAAGTCACACTTTGGTTTTCCTTTCTGAAAGAAGCATGCCTCCATATGCTGACTTCCCCATCCAATGCAAAAACACAGAATCAGTGTGCACTTGTCAGGCCTATGCTCTATGGGGTTAACATCTAGAGGGTCTACTTTAGAACAACGAAATGCCACTTAGCCAAAACCCATATTACCGAGACAAAAACACCAACAGCACCAAAACACCAATGTCCCAGAACACTGACTAACCACTTCAGGTAAGTAACTGCTCGGCCATCAGACACAAACACGTAAACATAAGAAAACCAATCCCACCCATGTGGGGGACTTCCCCCCCCCCCCCAACTAAATATGCCAACTCCAAGACTGCACTACCGTGGGGGTAAGGGACAAAGTTCAACAGGAGGGCCAAGCAGTTACTTACCTGGAGTGGTTAGTTGGTGTTATGGGACGTCAGTGTGTTGGTGCTGTCGGTGTTTTCATCTCAGTGATATGGGCTTCGAAAGTGGCAATTCATTGTTCTAAAGTAGACCGCATCTAGCACACCCTGTAGGTGTCATCTGTGTAGCAAGCAAGAGACACCTTTCTCCCTCAGGATGAATAAGCTGGGAAAGGCATCTCACTCACTGCTTCCCCACCACAGCTTTTTCAGCATCTGAGCCACTGATCAAACTCAGGTCAACTAGGTCATAGTCAAGGCTTCATCCCCCTTTGTTGTATAGCCAAGTGAATTTGATGTGCTCTTTTGCAAAAGAAGGACTTATGTTTTGAAGATAATTTAGCAGATCCAATCACTTAGATAACAGGAACTGTATAGTTGGAGTTGGCTAGATGGACATCTTCATTAAGACTGTTATGAAGGAACACAAGAAATGCATATTTGGAGGTAGTTGTAGATATTTGCAAGGCATGTAGATATTTGCAAGGCATGAAAGATAAGTGAAAGCTGTCTTGCATAATTCACAAGACCATTCTGATTCATAGACCACCAAATTCTTCCTAGATTTGCCACTGTGAGTCAGAGGCAGGAGGGCTCTGAGTGGCACATACAAATGATCCCTCTGTGGCAAGCATCTGTGTAAATGACCTTTGGAGTGTATTGCCCAGTTACACTGCTTGCACAGTTAAGGATTCATATACACAAGAACTACAGAAGTGTGGGTTGGGCTAGGGTTTCAAAAACATTAACTGTGTGCAACAGTTTAGTAGTGCACACCTAGTCTTTTCAATTGTGGGAATCACCTTGCACAGATAGCCAATGTAGGTAAATAGTGCTGCGTGTGAAGTGAGTGCAGGTATATCTGTGTGTGTTTGTGTGTGTGTGTGTGTGTGTGTGTGTGTGTGTGTGTGTGTGTGTGTGTGTGTGTGTGTGTGTCTGAGAGGACAAAAGGATCAGTGACTTTGCATGTTCCTCTTTGTACCTGTACTATAGCACAGATGGTGGGTGTAGTGATAGATGCTCCATTGTGTAATTTTTCTAACTGCCACTGGAGTTATTCATAGTCATGAAAATTTGGGTCTATATTAGAACACCGAACATTCAAAATGTCGAGTGTTCTAATATCGAACCCTAGCAATCAAAAAAAAAAAAAAACATCGAACATTCGGAACAGCAAATTTTTTCCTAGGGAAAAAATTTGCTGTTCCAAAACACAAACACACAACACAAGCACACCAAACAAACAGCAATCTACACACATACACCTAAACTCTAACACCTAACCCTACACTAAACTATACAAACACCACTAACTATCCACTTACCTTAACCCAAACCCTAACCCTAAGGTCCGGCACTATCGCACAGTCAACTCACCCGCACCCTAACCCTAATTCACTTTACCCACCCTAACCCACACGTCCACACAATCGCACACTTACCTGAACCCGACCCGTAACTTTCCACCACAGCGCTGAAAATACCTAAGCAACAGAAATGGACAACCAAATTCTTTCCCTAGGAAAGAATTTGGTTTCCTGTTACTTCGATGGGTTGATATTAGAACACCCGACATTTCAAATGTTCAGTGTTCTAATATAGACCCAAAAATTTCTAGTAAATAAGATGTTGCTATTTTGGTAATTTGGATGACTGAATCAACATTTAGCACTGCAGTGTAAATCAGCTCATTGGTGCATAGAGATTTTCACTTCAGTGCTAGTTACTATGAAACTTGCCCTTGATATTCTGAGTTCACTGGTAATTTTAAGTCTGACTGGTTTGTTAAAAAAGATTGGAGTTAAGGTGGGTATTCATTTTGTCGAATTAAAGTCTTTTCTAGTAAATCCATTGGGTCAAGACCAGTAGACAGAAATTTTTTATTAATTTAACATATTTACAATATATACACAGAAAAGAAGAAATTCAACATCACATATTGTTATACAATGATAGGAATACATTGAATCATTGAAGTAATCTTATATAATTAACACGTTAAGAGTATTGGTATTTCACTAGCAATATTTCAAGGTTATCCAAATCAGTAAAAGTCTTAGCATGGTTTATAGATCTTATTCTGATTACGTCTTTTTCAGTTTTACATAATATTTAAAAATTCTTTGAATATAGGAAATGAGTTTGATTTCCAATTATTTTAATAACTTTTCTAGCAACTGCTAAGAGAGCCCAAAACATGTTTTGCTTTTTGGCTTTTACAGATACAGAAAGTAGAGCATTCATTAGTAATACTGATCTAGTTAAAGAACAAGCATCAGACCATAACCCCTTAAAAACATACTTAACTCTTCTCAATATACATTTAATTTTTCACACTCTAAAATGTGTATTCAATTGGCTTTTACACCTTTACTACATCGCCAACAAACTGAAGAAGTAATTTTACTAAACTTAGAGATTTTATAGGGAGTAACAAACATTCTATGTATATATTTCACATAAAACTTTCCAGTATAAACTTGAAGACGTTTGATTAACTGATTTAAGTAACAGTTATATTCTTACTATCTATTGAGTCACTCAGTCCACTACTATCTAAAAAGTTCTAGAATGTTGCACCAAAATTATTATTATTTTTAATTGACTTATATAACTTGGCCAAACTTCCTTTGTAGGTCAATCTACCCTTGATAATAATAAGTAATAATACTAAAAAAAATAATAATTCATATATTCATATAATATAGAAATAGTGTTCTGTTCCTTGTCACTCATATTATCCACAAATTCATTTATTTTTTTATTGATGGATAATATTAAATGGTTAGCAGATTCATTCAACTTATATTCTTTCATTAAATATTCTTTGGACTTAACTTTTCCTTTTTCAAAGCAATCAGAACATAATACCAATTCATGGCTTTTTAGTTAATTCATTTTAACATTGTTTTGAGTTTAACTCTAGAGGTGTGTGCAATGGGAAAGCACAAACATTTCCATTTTGATATTAATGGAGTTTTAGAAACATATTTCTTAACTGTTTTAAGAATTGATTTCATATAAGCAGACTCTAAAGATTGAAATTAATTTCCTTCTAAGGTAAATTTTGTTAATCAGATGAAGGGATTATTACATATTTCTAAATAATCATATTTAATAAACTTATAAGAATTTAGTATAATCTGCGCCTAGATACTTTTTTTCATTGACTAGTGTAAATTAAGTCTATCCAGAGTATAAAAGAGTTAAAACTTGAAGCAATATAATAATATTCTACACCACGGATGCTAATACCACCATACTTCCATAATCTTTTTTTAAAACAAGAAACATCTTTATTAAATTATTATATATGATGCAGACAATCTTACATTTATGTAAATGAAAACAAACCAGACTGACAAAATTCCATTTGCAAACATTATACATTACAAACCACATTGACATAATTGCAGTTGCAAACATTATACATCACTTATAACCTATCCAGTCATTGTCAGTCAGACATTACATAGATCATGGAAGTCTTGCCTTCTTTTAAACCTTGTTCTTCCTCTGCATGTATTGTTCCCACAGTTCCCATTTTTTCCTACATATTTGCTCCTCCCCTTTTCTAAAGATCCCAATTCTGGTTGTTTTATCTCTGTCACTATATTTGCTACTTCTAGTAAAGGTGGTTTAGACTTTGATTTCCATTTTCTAGTAATTGCTTTTTTGGCAGCCACCATAATTAGACTCAGCAAGGTCTTACTATTTCTAGGCAATTTTGATTCTGTATTGTAGCTCAAAATATACGTACTCCTATAATCTTAAATGATTTGTATAAGCAAATTCTCAACTTTTTAGGCTATCATAGGAATGAAGTTAACTTTTTTTCCATTTTCTTTAAAAGTTTTTTGTCAGATATTAAAGCTATTGAATGCAATATTTTCCTCAAAAGTAAGCAGTAACACTTCTTCAATTACTTTTTCAAAATTATTATTAATAATCTTACATCTTGATAGATTTTATTACTAAATATTTTAGTTCTTTCCCAATTATATTTATATTTATCCTTAAACTTACTATGTAGTAACTGATTTAACACTAAAGTTTCAGTTTTATGATTATTAAATTCCAGCAGCAATACTTCTTGAAACTTTTCAATTTCCTTATCTATTTCTTCGATTGAATAATTTAAATCTCCTATAGCTAGTAAAATAACATTTGCAAAGTCTGCATTTTAGATTGACATTCTCTGTTAATTGAGAATCCATAATTTTTTTCATTGCTTCTTATACTATTAGCTAAGGGTTCAATAACTGATACAAATAGTAGAGGGGAGAATGGACACCCTTGGTTTGTGTCTTTGTTTAAAGTGAATCCTTGAGAAATTTAAGATCCAATTTTAATATTTGCTTTGGAGTCTGTATACAGTTTTTTTTAATATTCCAATAAACTGTTCTGGAAATGCAAATACTTCTAAAGTTTTAAACAAGTAGTCCCAATGTACAGAATCAAAAGCTTTCTCTGTATCTAAACTAATTAGGGTCAATTCCTTGTTCATTCATTTTGCTAAATCTAAGATAGTTACTACCCTTTTCATATTATCATATGCTAATCTATTAAGCATAAATACCATTTGATTTTTATTAATTAATTTATTTACTATAGCTCTTAATCTTCTAGTGAAAATGGAAATGAATATTTTATAATCTACATTTAGTAATGAAATAGGTCTGTATGAGGACATTGACTTATTATTCTTTCCTTAAGTATAGATGAGATTACAGAAAATTTCCATGAGGGAGAAATTATTTTCTCACTCTGAATTCTCCTGAAAATGTCACTCAGTAATTCTAAAATGTTTAATGCAAGCAGACTATATAATTCCATACTTAAACCATCTAACCCTGAAGCATTATAATTTTCCCTTTTTTAAAGCTTCTTTAACTTCTATCAGGGTAATAGGCTTATTCAACGAGACATTTGTTGGTCATTAAATTTGTTAGTAACATTTTTCTTTAAATAATTGTCTATTTTGTAATCATCAGGATTATTATTTTTATCTTTATTAAGATCCTCATGGAATTTTTTAAAAAATATTAAGCATTTCCTCTGTGTCTGAAGTAAGCTTATTAGTGTGAGGATTTTGGGTATTATTGATCTGTGCCTTTGTACTTAACATCTTACTTCTATTAGCTAATTTATGTAGCTTTTTTAAGTCATCTCATAACTGTGCAATTTTATTTTTTCTAAAGCTATCTCCACTTTATGCATTAAAACTGTGCTATTTTGTCATTATTTTTTTTTTCATTAATGACAGTATGTAATTTCTTTGTTGTTCAAATCTCACTTTGTGTATTTTATCTTGTATTTGAAATAACTCTTTATCCCACTCTTTCATTGTTTAGCCCATCATTCCATTCTATCTTCAATATGCATTTTAAGCAGTCCCATAGTATGACTTTACTAACCTGACCATTATCATTCAAAGATAAAAAAAATCTCGAGTTGTTCCTTAAGGTACCACTTAAACTCTTTTAATGTCATCATATGTACTGGGATTCTATAAATAATCTGAAATTTCCTTATATTCAGTACTATATTAATACTTAGTGCATTATGATAAAGGACAAGGAATAGGTTTAAAATAGTTAATTTCATTAAGTAAATCTATAGAGGCATAAATCCTGTCAATTTTAGTTTGCATCCCATGTGCATAAGAATAATGAGTGAAGAACAGTGGAATATCTTCTGCTTTTATTACTAAATCAACTAAATTATTATTACTAATCCATCTATTTAGTGCTTTAGCTGATGCCAGTATTTTAGCTTTCTTCTGTTCACTTGTATCTTCTATACCAGTTATACAGTTAAAATCCCCTGCTCAAATTAAACTACCCTTCCAATGACTCTGTAGTAAGTTTAAATGATCTTTAGCCACTCTTGCACCTATTTCAAGGATCCAGTAAAAATTAGCTAGTGTATAGAATTTGCAATTATATTTAACTATTACAAATGTACACATTTCTTTGGGATCATTAATGAATTCCATCATTGTAGGCATTACAGTAGATTTTCTCCAAAGTATAGCAGTTCCTCTCCTCTTTTTGTCAAAAGAAGGAGATGATTACATTTCAGAACCTAAGTTATTTAAATATTGTATATCTTAATCTATCAAGTGAATACCTTGCAAGAATTTAATGTCTCTTCTATTTAATTTTAGATACCTTGTCATTGATTTCCTTTTGTTGCCATTATTTAATCCATTTACATTAATCGATAAAATATTAAAACTATCCATACTGTATATTTAAAAAGACTTATTTTAAAAGACACATGTGACACATTTATCCACCATATTAATTTAATTATGTATAAGAATCTAATGCTTTCCTCCAACACTATATTAACATTCCACATTTTTTTGAATTCCTCCTTTCTACAAATTAAACTACTAAAACTCATAAATAACAAAAGCAAAGGAAAGTCTACAACTGTAAATGTAGTCAACTAACAAAACTAATAAAACACAACCTGCCATGGATACCAAACTTCTTAGTTTGACTTTGGAATAGACATAGTAGAATACTATTGCTGTACCTACCAACACCTAAAAATTCATCAAAAAACTAGCCAAAAGCTACTTTGAATTACAAATATAGGTCAAAATAATAAGAGACTATTAATTTATTTATATATGTTTGCCATTTAAAACTATTCCCCACATTACTACATAAAAGTTTAATAATCCTCTTCTATTAATCACAAATATTACATAATCCAACAAACAGTATATTATATACCTATTTATGTAATAGTAGCATAAATTACTCATTAAATATTCCTAAATTATTTGCTCATTTAACATTATTATAACTAGATCTCTAAATAAATAAGTATAACAGAGTGGGACCTAAAGAGTTAAAGACATCCGTAGACTTATATATGACAGGTAATATTATCATACTAAACTATGATACAAAAGGCAAATCAATGCATATATACATACATATATATATATATATATATATATATATATATCATGCTAAAAGTCATTTACAGATGTAACAAAAGCTTTGAATTAAATTTAAAGTATGAGTGTCTATATCTCAAAATTGTGTAACACTTTTAACATGACAGATCTCAAAATATTTAAACTTCTCCATAAAAATATGTACATTACTGAGGTTGAAGAGAATGTCTTGATATATTTATGTAATAGTAGCATAAATTACCCATTAAATATTCCTAAATTATTTGCTCATTTAACATTATTATAACTAGATCTCTAAATAAATAAGTATAACAGAGTGGGACCTAAAGAGTTAAAGACATCTGTAGACTTATATATGACAGGTAATATTATCATACTAAACTATGATACAAAAGGCAAATCAATGCATATATATATATATATATATATATATATATATATATATATATATATATATATATCATGCTAAAAGTCATTTACAGATGTAACAAAAGCTTTGAATTAAATTTAAAGTATGAGTGTCTATATCTCAAAATTGTGTAACACTCTTAACATGACAGATCTCAAAATATTTAAACTTCTCCATAAAAATATGTACATTACTGAGGTTGAAGAGAATGTCTTGATATTTCTATGGTGTCAAAAAATATCTGCAGTCAATATTGTATTCAAAAGTTACAATGTGTTCAAGTCAAATCCCATTCTCCCTTCCTGGATTCAAACATATTGAAAAATTTGCTTTGCTTTCTATCAAAATGGATGTACCAATTTATCAATGAAAACTCAAATTTCAGCTTTGAAATTTTTAAATGAGTTATTTCAGGTAGTCTTAGTGAATCTAATAACATAAAATAAAATAAACCAAGCAAGAGCACAGCTGTGGCTACAATTCTTTATTCCACATCACATTCTGGTACCTCGGCTCCATCAGCCTTCAAAGGAATAACCTCATTACATTCAGTAGCCATTTTATATCCCCCTAATTATAGTGCTAATTAATTAAATACATTCACTTCCTTTTAATAATAACTTTAATTTCCCAAATCTTAAAGGTACCTCACACACATATATGAAAACCATCTCTCACATATTATAAAGTTGTTACACATTTTACATATCTCAATTATAAAATTTCTTTATATAATATATTTAAATCTTTTAATATAATAACGTATTACTTTTTCCATTTCACCATTTTACATTGAATGCCCTATGCTTATAGTGCATACCAATGTTTAACTTCCATCCCACTAACAATGACTAAATATGTCACTACACTTTTCCTACTAACCTCTTAAAGTTTATTAATGTAAACATTTACTATTTTTCCCTATCTATTCATCTATACATAAATCTTATAAGTCCCAGTTTACTTCTAAATTCAACCCTCTAGGATATAAGTACCTAGATTAATAATAATTTTTGTTTCTAATTTTACCAATCTGCTTTTGAATGCTTCACTTCCTATGTTATCACCCCCCCAAAAGGTTGTGCCAGTACACTAAAGGAAAAAACTGTCAACATCTCCCCCATGTGACGTCCAAAAATGCTCAGCAATCAGACTTTCCATCCTTTTATTTCTATGTCACCTAAATGTTCCAATATTCTCAATTTTACCTTTCTTTTTGTTTGCCCCACACCACATGAATTACATTTAAATTCACTTTTAATCCAAAACGTCTTAACATTTAGCATCCAACCATCTACATTTTTGATCTTACTACATATTTTACAGGCCTCACATGGGAAAGCACCATTCCTATCCCTACTTTTATCTTCATTCTTTGATTTTAGTAACTCTTTTAAGTTTTTTAAATGACCATAAGAAAAAGTAACTTTTTCTGGTTCATAGATTCATAGGTTCATAGGTTGGTACTAGGCTATCAGCCCTAGGGCCTGTACAAGCCTAGCCATAACAATTCCCTGGCTATTTCTTCCCACACTATTTACTTCCCTGGACCCCTGTCTAGCAGGGCGACTGACGAAGTGGGAACAACTTTCCAACCATTTCATCCCTTTTAATAACAGGCCAAAAATTTCCACCAGTTTTCTTACTTTAAATGTCAGTGGAGAAAATGTTGTCACAAAAAATGGGATCCACTTCCATAGCCCCTTCTTTATTTTCCTTTGTATGACCAACATGTCTTCTGACAAAATTATCCTTATTCCACTTCTTGTTTCCTATTAACTTATTCAAGGCCACCTGCATAATATTCCCACCATATCCTCTCTTCCCCAATTTTCTCTTTACCTTATCAATTCACTCCCCAATATACTTTTATCAGATGTATTGGTAGAAATTCTTCTGAATTCCCCATAAGGCAAAGATCTATTAAATGTGGGGGATGTGCACTACTAGTTTCCAATAAATTATCTGCTGCTGTTTCCTTATGATAAGGTTTATATTGCAAACTTCCCTCTATATCAGTAAAAAATCCAACATCCAAAAATGGTGTGCTTTCTCTGTTCATTCTATAAGTAAACTGTAATGCAAAAGTATTCTGATTTAATGTGTCCATAAAACACTCAAATTCATGCATTTTCCCTTTACACACAAATATCAGGTCATCTATAAAACATTTAAATAAAACTATGTCGTTCTTCATAAATTGTGTTGGATATATAAACAAATTTCAAAACAGGACATAAATAATATTGCATATGAGGGGGCAAAAGCTGTCCCATTGCTGTCCCTTCCAACTGCAAAAACATTTTTCCTTCATACTCAAAATAGTGTGTTAAGGCATATTCCAACAGCTGACAAATAAATTAGGTTCTAGGACCCTCCTCCATCATCCTTCTAACCGCTTCCAAACCTTTCTCAATTGTTATGTTTGTATATAGAGATTTCACATCTACACATACAAAATAATATTCTGATTTCCATTGTATATGCTTCATATATTCCAATATGTGCGATGTATTTTTAATGTAAGATTGGATTCTTGGAAGGTATACCTTTAATTGAGAGTCCAAAAAGATGCCTAAATTCTGTAAATAAGCCCCTACCCCTGAAACTATCTGTCTTCTTGGGGTTTAGTTAGGGACTTCTGAAGTTTAGGAATCACAAAAAACTTTGCATCCTTAGGACACTTTAGATATAATTTTTTAACATCTCTACCATCAAAGAAACCAACCCTTTAACCTCTCTCAAGCAGTTCCATCAAACCCTCGTTAAATTGCTTCATTGGACTAGAGGGTAGTTCCTTATAGTTTTTTTTTATCAGATAACAATTCCAAGACCATATTATCATAGTCTTTCTTATTTAAAATAACCCAATTCCCTCCCTTGTCAGCTTGCATAAACACATATTTATCAGTAACACTATGTAGTTGTTTAAGTGGTAACCACTGTTCTTTACTTAAATTGCAGACATTAACATTTTTGGCTCATTGATCATACATTTCTTCTATCTGTTTACACAATGTATTTTCAAATGCACAAACAGCACTGGAATTTTTTTGTGGAATAAATGAGCTAAATGCAGGCACCTTAGGTATTTCTAATCTTCCATATCCTGTAGAAAAACAGCTTTGGGAAACATTTACATTAACATTTTCATTAACTTCCTCAAATCTTTCATTCAAATTACAAAACGGATTTTCATATACTGAAAGATCAAGTAACAAATTATCCATATCTTCTTCGTATGTTAATATTTCCACATTTTTTTTCAGATTCATGCTTTTTAACCCCCCAAAAAACTTTCAAATGTAGGTTTCTACAAAATCATTTAAATTCACCTAGCAGATCAGCAAGTGATGGAATAAATATGGGAACATACTTTGTGCCTTTTAGAAGCACTTTTTCTGCTATTTCCGTCACCCTTAAATCAGACAGATTCACAATATTTAGTGCGTTTTCATTTCTAAAACAAACATTATCATAATACGCATCATTTACTACCACCCCTACTTGTGGCACATTGTCAATATCATATGAGGCATCTGCATAAGACATTCCTTCTACATTTAAATTATTTACATTCACATTTAAATGTTTTACATTCACGTTTGCATTATTAAAGTCCATTGCATTAACTATTCTGCTTGATGGTTGTTCAGAAAGGCAGGCTCCAGGGAAGGATCTCAAAGTCTCATATACAGTACATATCTTATTTTGTCCATTCCAATAACTCAGTTCCTCTTTCCCTTTCCCTGGAACCTTCTGCCACTCCCTTTTCCCCGATTCTGGTTTTCTGACTCTTGCACATCTTCCATCTGGAGTAGATCCCCCCACACTTTTGTTAACATCCTCAAACAACACATTTTTACATATGTTGGCGATGTGCTCACCAGAAGATACTGAAGCCTCATGGGAAGATGGGCCTGAACAACTTCTACTTCTTCTGCCAGCAAAAAAACGAACTCCCTTTCCTTTTATTATGCTGCCAAGAAAAAATAACCCCAGTATTGTAATCCTTCACATCACAACTTAATTTCTTCTTCTTTATGTCGATGATTTCCACCTCCACCTTGGCTATATGCATTTTAATCTCTTTCAGTTTGCTGGAGAAGCTCGTGTCCAATGTTTCAGTCATTAGTGCCTCCTGCAGTTGTATGATAGTATTACGTACCTTCTCCTGCGCCCAAATATTCCTCATCTAATCACTAATCTAATAACACACAACATGTAAAAAGCTTCAAACTTTACATGACAAAGCATCAAATTTCAGCTTTCAGATTATTTTCAAATATTTTATACGATTTTCTATGTAAATTATACGACATCTTGTACATTCACATTTCTGCCATATGCAGGTATATGTAATAGACAACATTCTTTAAAGCACGTTTCTATCTTATTTTCGCACTGGTATTTCCACCTTAGTCTATATATCTTGTATTTCTAAAATCTCCCATCAAAAAGTTATTTAATCAACAGCTCTCTATTAAAGATAAAAGTATATGTGCATGTTTCTTAACTTACAGATGTTGCCCTTTTATTAATCTTACATAGTACATATTGCATTCCTTGTGCATATGCATATTATTCATATGATGTTGTATTACAAGCAATCTTGACTATATATAAAATAATTCCTGCTTGCTTAATTTGAATGTGTGATTTAGTCATTGTGAATTGCTGTTCTAATCTAAGCTTCACATACTAATATCAGAATTTGACTACAGCATGTGAAAATGACAACTCACAGCACACAGAAGCTGCTATTTTCTTCTGCAAGTTTCTCATTCCTCTTAGTTCTTTTAAGCTGTTCTAATCAGTAACATACATTTGAATTTACTTCTTTCAATTACTTTGTACAGTTAATATGTATAGAGTATAGTTACAGTTAATAACACTACAGCATAAGCTATTAACATGCAAAATGTAAGCAAATTATATGTGACATCTCAGTAGAAAACATTACTATAGCTTTTGTTTTACCAATTCTTTTTTTATGATTTTTTTAAGTTTTATTGGATTTTCAATTTGCAAAATAATCTCAATAATATTTACAATCAGAGATTTGTGAACATAATAGATGAAAAAATTTCAATTAAACCTCACATACAAAAGAAAAAAAAAAACTATTTACAGGAGTGTCAATTAACCATCAATTCATTCGAGTTATATGTTACATTAAATCTAAAATGCAGTTATTTTTGCTTGTCAAGCAGATCTCTTAAGTTTTGTCCATGCACTGTAGCAAGAAGTAATCCTGGTTGTTCTTGACTTAATTGTAATGATTTCCAGGTGACAGACTTCAGTTGCAATATTTATACATTCTTTGAAGGGGGTGTAGATTCGTTTTTCCAATTCTGAGTTATAACCTTTCTTGCTAAGAGAGTATAGACCACAAAATGCAATGTTTCATTTTTTAACACATATAGGAATAAGAGTGTTTAAAAGGATTGATTTAGATAAAATAAATTTATCTCCAAAAAAGCCTGTACAAAGAGATTAATGTTATTCCAATAAGGTGTTAAGATGGTACAGTAAAACAAAGTGTTGCCAGCCCACTTTAAGTTCTTGTTTACATCTCCAACAAACCTGTTTCTGCTTGTACATTATTTCAGTTTTAGGTGGTGTGAAGAAAAATCTTTGCAAAAGTTTCAAAGTAAAGGGATTCCATCTAAGAGATGAAGTTGTATGTTTAGAAGAGATTAGAATTCATTTTTATCTTCTTCACTCAGAGGGCTATTATTAATTTGGGTAAAATAGTTCCAATAATTGTCATTGCAATTTTTTGTTTCTCTCCTCACAACGCTATATAATTTAGATAAGAGACCCTGTCCCAATATGTTTTATTGCTTTAAGAAGATTAGATATTCAATTGATTTTGGGATATGATCTTTTATCCTTGGTTGCATTAACTTAAATTCCCCTACCACATGCTGTCTGTAGGATTGTACATCAAGCCACATATCTTTATCTAAATTATATTTGTTCTTCATATAATCAATCGAACATAGCTTTTCATCTTCCATTAACTGAAACCAATATGGCAGATTTTTTCCTCTTTAAATTTGATCATTGTTTCTAACTTTGAGGTGGAGATGTTATTTTGGGTATATGCTATAGGAAATATGAGGAGGATCCATGCTTTATATGACAGGTTTCTATATATAAAATGTTTAAAAGTGTTTAATATAGTAGAAATGAAATAGGAGTCACTTGTTTGTTGACTTTTTCCTATAAGGTAATCCTTTAATAACCAATGTAGACCATTATTTAGTATGAGATCATTATTAGAATATCTATTGTGTTTAAAGTGTATAAAAATATTTCCTAAAAACTCTTTCCACTGAGCTGTGTAAGTGTTTGTATACACAGATAAATTGATTTTATAGGTGATGATAATGAATATAATTCTAGATATGGTAGCCCTATCCCTCCTGCTGATGGTCTAAAGCAATTTTGGTTTATTGGGATACCAGATAAATCCCAAAATTAGAATGTTTAATTCTTTAATACAACTTTTTGTAAGGGGGGGCAATGTTAGTAATTGTAGAATATATAAGATTTTTGGTAAGATAATTATTTTTATTATAGATAACCTCCTTTCCATCATGAAGAAAATTTTATTTCATTTGTCTATTAGATTCTTTGTATTGTTTGTACTGCTAGTATAATTATAATTTATTATATCTTTAATGTTATCTGTTATAATTATTCCTAAATAATTATTTTTTTTCTCTTTGACAATATATTTAATTTATTTTTGATTATGTTCTTATTTGTATTTACAGTTAGGATTTTTGTTTTGTCATCATTAAATTTTAAACCAGACTTTCTTTGAAATGCATCCATTGCTAAGAAAACTGCAGATAGAGAATTATCATTGTCATTTAATGTCAGTAGGATGTCATCAGCAGACAGTTGAATTTTAGAGTTTAAATACTCATTTATGTTAATACCTTTTATAACTATATTTGATTTGAGAAAATTAGAAAATAGTTCCATAATTATGTGAGAAAGCAGAGGTAAAAAGAGGACATCCTTGCTTGGTTACTTTCAAAATTTGTATATAATTAGAAGTAAAAGCACTATTTTAACATATGCAAACAATCATTATAAAGAAAATTAATAAGCTGTGTGAAGCTACTTGAGAAATTATATCCTTCTAAAATCAGCAAGAGATATTTCCAGTTTACAGAGTCAAAAGTACTATTAATATCAAGACTCATAAGTTCTCTATTGTTTTATTTGCTTAGTCAATTATAGTGATTATTCTTTTAATAAAAGCCAGTTTGATCTTCGCCAGCCATGGAGGGTGGAATATATTTTATATCTATTAGCATGAATTGTCATGAACAATTTATAATCTGCATTTAAAAGTGAAACTAGCCCGTATGAAGAGCATTCAGTAGGATCTTTGTCCGTTTTTAAAATTGGAGAGATAAGGGTGTGTTTCCAGTTTTGCTATGTCCTTGACTATAGAAGAAATCTTGTGTAGTATGTTTAGGTCTTCTTTGGGTACCAGCTTATAAACTTCAGGTATAATACCATCATTACCTGGTACTTTATTAGGTTTCAGTTTAGAAATTTAAGTTTGAAGTACAGACATAGAGATTGGTTTGACAATTAATTTCATTTGGTCATCAGATAGTTTAGTTTTTATATTGTTTTAATAAATATTTTAATTATTTCTTCTGGATCTATTAATATATTATTTTGATTGATTTTATTATAATAATCTCTGAATTCCTTTAGAATATTTTCTATTACTGTTACTTTTCTTTTCCTCCTATGTGAGTAGACTTTTTTTATGTGACTGGACTTACTGACTAATTTTGTTTTTGTGGCTAAAATGTGTATAGATTTTGGGTTAATAGAGAAGTTAATCATTTTAAACTTCTCAAGGTTTATTTTAGTTTTATGGTTTAAGATTTCCAAGTATTTGTTGTTTGGGTCTATATTAGAACACCGATCATTTGAAATGTCGAGTGTTCTAATATCGACCCGTTTTCAGCGAACGCTGAAAATATCGAAGTAACAGGAAACCGGTTGTCCATTTCTGTTGCTTCGGTATTTTCAGCGCTCTGTTGGAAAGTTACGGGTCAGGTTCAGGTAAGTGTGCAATTGTGTGGACGTGTGGGTTAGGGCGGGTTAGGTGAGTTAGGGTTAGGGCGCGGGTCAGGTAAGTGTGCGATTATGTGGATGTGTGGGTTAGGGCGGGTTAGGTGAGTTAGGGTTAGGGAGTGGGTGAGGTGACTGTGCAATAGTGACGGACCTTAGGGTTAGGGTTTGGGTTAAGATAAGTGGATAGTTAGTGGTGTATGTATAGTTTAGTGTAGGGTTAGGTGTAAGAGTTTAGGTGTATGTGTGTGGATTGCTGTTTGTTTGGTATGCTTGTGTTGTGTGTATGTGTTTTGGAACAGCAAATTTTTTCCTTAGGAAAAAATTCGCTGTTCTGAATGTTCAATTTTTTTTTTCGATTGCTAGGGTTCGATATTAGAACACTCAACATTTTGAATGTTTGGTGTTCTAATATAGACCCTTGCTTTTTAGATTATTAATTATTATTTTTGTCTGATTTTCTGAATTTAACTGATCAAGTTTTTCTTGTATTTCATGTAAGTCTTTGTCCCATTGATTTTTTTTATTTGACAACCACTTAGTAACTGTACTAAAAAGATATGCTTTTAGTGCATGCCATAAATAAATTTGTGAAATATCTTCTATATTATCAAGTTCTATGAAGGAAAGGATTTCTTTAATAAAAAAAAGTTCTTAAATTCTTTTAAACAAGTTATATATGCTGGTAATCTTCTGATTTCAACTTTATTAGATTTCAAAAAACAGCTCAAAAGTAATTGCATTGTGATCTGAAAGTGGACAGGTTACTGTTTTGTCTTTGCCTAGTGCATCAGTCAGGTCATTATAGACATAAACTCTGTCAATTCTGAACAGTTAATTGCACCTAATGTATCTCCAGGGAATCATACCATTTATCCAATCTGGAGGTGTATTTATCTTTAATGAATATCGATACACCACCTCCTTTAGTTTTCACACCTTCAGTTTGTGGTTTGAACATGTGGAAGGTGGTGTAGCCCAGTATGGCTTGGGTGCTGTCCACAGCCTTGAACCAGGTCTCAGTGATTGCACAAATGTCTATGTCTTTCATGGTAAGGATTGCTTACAGTGAGTGCAGTTTCATGTTAAGACTCCTAGCATTTAGCAGCATAACCTTGAGGATGGTTTTAGATGGAGTTTTTATGTCAGGAATGTTGTCCTTGAGACACTACCTAAAAAAGGCACTATGGGTGTGGCAAGAGCCTTAGCCAGCAGCCAATATCCCAGGGGTGACAGATGAAGACCATCTCAGGCAAAGCAGTGAGGTCTGTCGATCATGTCATCCCAGGCTGACATATACTGTCTCCCCTTAGAATGACACCAGAAACTAAGCCAGTTATTGAAGTCAATCATTTTCTGTTTACATTGAGGCATCATCCTAGGTGATGGTAAAATGCTGCTTAAAGTTAGGGACATACCTGCCTGATACACACAGTCCAAGAGCTTAGTCATGTCTCTCTTCATGTAATCCAGATTTGTACATCTCAAGTCATTCACACCAACATGGACTACAACAAAGTCATAACAATACTGTTTTTGAGAGACTTGAGTGCATGTGTGAGGGACATCTGTGTGCCTCACGATGGAATCACCTATGACTAATATGTTTGGTTTTGTGTTTTACGTTAAGGGCTTGACAGGTGAGACACTAGTGAGTGAGCTATTATTTGTACTGTGTTCTGCAGGGGAAGTATTATGTTGTAGCATGCTTGTGTTTGCGTTTACGAGGTCTCTGGTGTTTAGGTATGTTTTTGTTGAAGACCTCCACATATGTAGATATGTGTGTTGTGGGTTTGGGTGGAGTAGGAGGTGAGGTGTACTTGCTGACAACCCGCTCATTGTCATATGTACTGACTGGTGTGTGAGAGAACATAGATTCAAGGTTGTTAATATAGTTGCATCTCTCACACGTTGAGTTTGTGTGAACTAGGAGTAGTGGGTTATTGGTGAACATGAGACAGTTGCTATACTGCCCCAGAATGCCCACATATGTTGGGCAAGCTTGCTAGAGAGACACTGGGGGAAATTGCTCATCTATAGTGTTAGGTAAATTTATATGGTGAAGAAAAGAGGTTGCACTTAGGAATGGCTAGTGTGTGAGAGTTGTGATGGTACCTTTGAGGCTAGGCTTAGTGTTCCACCTGACAGTAGAGCAGGGCCACGAAAAACCTCTGGAGGACCACAAGCAAAGTGCTAATGGAAAATTTAACAAGCAAAACGTTTGCATCTATAACCACCAAAGGTTACCACCACTGTACAAACAAGTGCAAATGCAGGGCTTAAATAAAACTAGAAATAACCCTTTTAAATCAAACTAGCCAATAAGGACAGTCTCTCTGAGCTTTAGTCCAGTCACCCTCAATTAGATGGGACCAAGACAGCTATCTCTTCCCACAAGGGTGCAGAAGGGTCTTCTCCAACAAAGATGGCTTGAATTTAATGCCCAGAATTTACAAAATAGACCCAGAAACACAAACCTGAAACTGGGCTATGCTACAGCTGAACTAGTACAGTATACAGTAAAATGTGGAAAATAATACAATTCAGACAATTCAAACAGACAACAGAATGTAAATACAATTATAAGTGCTTTATAAGAGCACAAACAGGCACTTAAATTTAGTTGGGAGCAACAGATGCCACAGATCTTTCAGTATCTCAGTGAAGAGCTGGTTTTAGTGCTCAAGTGATACAAAACAGTCTAGATTCAGGAAGTTTGAATCCAGCCTATGCTACAAAATGGAGGCACAGCAGAAATCTGAAGTGCGTAAGATCACAATCACAACAGCAAAACACAGTTTTAAATAAAGCAGCAATTTTATTTAAAAAATTCAGTCTGAGACACACCTTCAGTTATTCTTCTTTCATGATCATTTAAAGTTTCTTCCATACTGCTGATTTGTAGACTTTGTTGTTTCATAAGAATTTCTAAATGTTCCATCTTCTTTCTGGTCTCTTCTTTGAAACATTTTAGTTTGGTATCCAGTTTGTCTATTTTAAGTAATACATCTTCAATACTAGATATCAGTGACTGAATGTCTTTTTTTAACACAAGAATCCTGAGTACCATTTCTTGAATGACTTGTGTTGAAGTCTCTTCTCTCTTAAGCAAGCAGTTGAAATTCTGACAGAAACATTACAGCTTTTGAAGAATGTGAAGCTATAAATCCTTTCTCTGACTATTAATGAATAAAATTAGCTAACACGTATTTCCAAATTTTTATTTTTTATTATATTTTATGTCAGAGAAAAGTTTTCAGTCACAGAGCTTTTACCAGTTACTGCTTTCAGTTAGCCATCTTGGCCACACCCCTGTAAAATAATTTCTAACATACTCTAGGATTCAATGATTTTGAAGATAATTAGTGGAGCTTTGTGAGGGCTTTACCTTACACATAAAAAGAAAAAAAACGTGAATTGTCCCTTTGATCTGTTATTAGGTTTTGAGGTAAAGACATTAAAAATATGAAACGCATTCAATAAAATAAGTAAGTGATGGAATGTTTATGTGAATAATCTATCTTACATGCTGCATGGTGAACATCAAATGTAACATTAAATAACTGTCCTGTCTTGGAATTTTTAGGACTATAGTATCACAGGCTATATTAGCCAATTAGACCAGATGCCATGTGCATCTTGCTGATAACTACCCTCAAACTCTACCACCTTTTTCAAAGAGGCTGGGCCTGTAAGCCCTAGTGTAAATTTAAGTGTACCCATACAGTTGTCCACATTATATTTGAAGGACTACAAGGAATCACATTACTTGACCTGCAGAGGAAGTTTATTTCAAAGCAGGGGGAGGAATTGGGTAAACCTGTTTGCCCGTTTTGTTTTACTTATTTGTTAAGGTTGGTTTAGATCTCCTGTTCTAGTGTTGACTGTATTATTTGACTAAGTGAAAAAAGAGGTCAAGTGTAGCAGCATCCCTAAAGGCATGGTGATTGAGGCACATATCTCTTCTCAGGAGTTTATAAAACATGTGCCAGCACCATATTGAAATGTCAGGAATGCCAACAAGCTGAAAAAAATGAAAAAAAACACAGGAGAAGATCAAATTTCGAAAACTGCTCATCTCCTTTAAATTTTGTTTTGCAGGGGGTACAAACCTGTCCACCACTCCCGAACTTATATACAGTGGATATAAAAAGTGTACACACCCCTGTTAAAATGCCAGGTGTTTGTGATATAAAAAATGAGACCACAATAAATCATTTCAAAACTTTTCCCACCATTAATGTGACCTATAACCTGTACAATTCAATTGAAAAACAAATCTGTTAGGGGAAAAATATAAAAAAATAAAAAATGTACAATATGCTGGTTGTATAAGTGTGCACACCCTAAACTAATACTTTGTTGAAGCACCTTTTGATTTAATTATAGCATTCAGTTGTCTTGGGTAGGAGTCTATCAGCATGGCGCATCTTGACTTGGCAATATTTACCCACTCTTCCTTGCAAAAGAGCTCCATATCTGGCAGATTGCAAGGGCATCTCTTGAGCACAGCCCTCTTTAGGTCACCCCATAGATTTCCTATTGGATTTAGGTCTGGGCTCTGGCTGGGCCATTCCAAAACTTTAATTTTCTTCTGGTGAAGCCATTCTTTTATTTATTTGGCTGTATGCTTGGGGTCATTGTCATGTTGAAAGGTGAAATTCCTCTTCATCTTCAGCTTTTTAGCAGACGCCTGAAGGTTTTGGGCCAAAAGTGACTGGTATTTGGAACTGCTCATAATTCCCTCCACCTTGACTAAAGGCCCAGTTCCAGCTGAATAAAAGCAACCCCAAAGCATGATACTGCCACCACCATGCTTCACTGTGGGGTGGTGTTCTTTTGGTGATGCAAAATGTTGTTTTTATGCCAAACGTACCTTTTGGAATTGCGGCCAAAACGTTCAACCTTTGTCTCATCAGACCATAACACATTTTCCCACATGCTTTTGGGAGACGATGTATTGTTTTTCAGATTTTATCCGGGCCTGGATGTTTTTATGTGTAAGAAAAGGCTTCCATCTTGCAACCCTATCCCATAGGCCAGACATATGGAGAATACGGGAGATTGTCACATGTAGTACACAACCAGTACTTGCCAGAAATTCCTGAGCTCCTTCAGTATTACCGTAGGTCTCTTGGCAGCCTCCCTGACCAGTTTCCATATTGTCTTTTCATCAGTTTTGGAGGGACGTCCAGTTCTTTGCAGTGTCACTGTTGTCCCATATTTTGTCCACTTTTTGATGACTGTCTTCACTGTGTTTGTTCCATGGTATATCCAATGTTATGGAAATTTGTTGTACCCTTCTCCTGACTGATACCTTTCAACAATGAGATCCCTTTGATGCTTTATAAGCTCTCTGTGAACCATGGCTTTGCTGTAGCAGGCAACTGAGTAAATATCAGGAAAATCCTACTAGGACAGGTGAACTTTATTTGGGGTTAATCAGAGCCTCTTTAGTTGATGGCAAGTGTGTAACCAAGAAGACTGAATGTTGTAATTAAAGCAAAAGATGCTTCAACAAAGTATTAGTTTAAAGGTGTGCACACTTATGCAGCCAGCTTATTGTATGTTGTTTATTTTTTATATTTTTCCCCTAACAGATTTGTTTGTTTTTCAATTGAATTGTACAGGTTATAGGTCACATTAAAGATGAGAAAAGTTTTGAAATGATTAATTGTGGTCTTATTTTTATATCACAAAAACCTGGCATTTTAACAGGGGTGTGTACACTTTTTTTGTGTCCACTGTATACCAACACCAAGATCACTATACCTCAGAGAAAAGGGAATATTCCATGAAATGGCATCTTGGAATTAGTGTATGCAAGTCTGTTCTTTCGGCCATTCAGACTCCGTGTTTCAGGACTCAGTATAGCAGGTCCCAACATCGCAAATGGTTATCCATGTGCCACGTCATGGACATGTTGCATTGGGAGTTTACATGCAGTAGTTTTCCCTGTGTGTCCACACTTCATAGCAAATGCATTTTCGTCGGCTGGACTATGTTTGCTTCCACAGGGGAGGCCCACCATGGGATGAGTGGGGCATGGTCTAGAACCTGTTGTGTCACCAACTTCACACCACCTTTCAGTGCTGAGGGCTCCACAGGGTGAAGTAGATGTTCATGCAGATTGGGTGGTTGTTTGGACTCCACAAGAAGAATGAACCCACTTTCGTATTCATGGATCATATCTGGGACAAGCCAGTGACCTTTCCCGGTGGGAGGGAGAGAGTGCTTCTAGAGATGTGTACAAACAGGAGTAGTGCATGCATCTTCTTTGGGTGCCCTTAACCTGTCCACCCAATCCAGGCACAGTTTTGCATCAACTTCTGAGGCTGGGACCTCATGCACACACACACAAATGAATACGCACTCACACATACACACACACACACACACACACACACACACACACACACACACACACACACACACACACACACACACACACACACACACACACACACACATCCATCTGTAGTGTCCACCACCACACACTCACACAGCAGTGAAGATACCACACCAATCCTGGCCAGTCTGCCCCACTACCAAGCCACATCTTGCAGTGAACTAAAATTGTGGTCTTGTATGGAGAGAATATCAAGAGATGATACTCTTCATTCCATCACCAAAGCATCCCCATCTCTGGGATTTAGCACTATTAAAATGAAGTGTCCCTATGATCATGAAAGTCTGTCTGCTACCTTCTCCATATTCTTGACCACCTCAATGTCTCCTGTGGATGCCCACTTTTTGCTAAACATGTTGCACCTGTGGCAAAGACTCTTCTTTCTACACATTCCACTTAAATAACATCTGTAGAAACACAGATTGGAAGAAGCACAGGAGATTGGGCAAAATATCATGTCTCTTTGTAGTATCTTAGGTTTTTTGACAGTGACTTGTGTCTGCTGGGCCTGTGTCCCTCACAGGACTGCCCAGGACCACATGCCCATGACCTGCCACATCATGGTGTGGACAGCACCCTCCCTTCTGTAGTGCTGGAGGTACTGCCACTACGGGAGCATTAGTGTGCATGGCCAAGTGGATTCTCAGTAGATGTTGTTGCTGACCTATGGCCATGTGTCTGATGCCCTACTCTCACCATATGTCTTAGCACAGATAATGTGCAGTCAAGGACTGACAATGCCTCACCCCACCATTTGTCCACATCATCAGTGAAATGATGCATGGCATCACCAGTGTTGTGGATGGAGTCACAG
The DNA here is from genome assembly GCF_019279795.1 of Protopterus annectens. Classification (NCBI taxonomy): domain Eukaryota; kingdom Metazoa; phylum Chordata; order Ceratodontiformes; family Protopteridae; genus Protopterus; species Protopterus annectens. The sequence goes on from NC_056732.1 coordinate 603,390,949, forward strand.
ATGCCAGACAGTGATTCATCCATGATCCTGAGCATCCGTCTGGTGTTGCATTCAGAATGGGCTTATGCCTCAATGATGGACCAAAGCATGTGTCGAGTGGCTCGTGATGTAATGCCTGTGACAGATGGTGGATGGGCAGCAGTCCTCCTTTGAGCACCCCTGTCAATCTGCCTGTGTGGAACCTTGCCAGCTCTCTGGATAAGGCTAGTGTCTACATTCACAGATGCCATAGTCACCACACTCTCCTGTTTAATGCCACCACCCTCTGACTGTCCAATATCTGTGGCTCCAGGGGATTGGGTATGTGTGGACATACTGACAGTGTGCGGGGACATTGGGGGAGGAAGTGGGATGTCAACCCATGGGACAGATTCAGCCCCCAACAACCCCACCTGTGCCTCACTATGGCCGCTATCATCATCAGAGTCCAATGAGACACTGACATCAGGTTGTGAGGGTGACACACTCCAACCCTCATGGTCACCTGTAAGGAGGAAGACAACATAAATACATTAATACCTGCACTATTATGTCTGCTGATCCGATCCACACACACACACACACACACACACACACACACACACACACACACACACACACACACACACACACACACGTGTAAGGTGCCACAACTGCATTATACATACCACATCTTATTTCTGATCCCATGCACAACAGACGAGCAGACTACAACATACACAAGACAAGATAGGCCCTTAATAACATGCACTGCAGCTATGTCTGGTTAATGTTGCCAGTACTATACATCTGTGAGAAAGCAACATATCAGCATATGTGATGGACCTACATCTAAAACACAGTGCACCTGTCTTCACCATACTGTTGTCCCCTGTATAACAGACTGCATAGACCTTCACAAAAATAAGTGCAAATATGTTACAGCTCCTGAAAATACACTACTGTGATTACCGATTCAATGCACTGCAATGAATCCCTCCAAAATTGAGTATACATGTATTGTACTCTGGCTAAGTATAACAGTTGTGTCTACAGCAAACTGGCAACCCTTAACATTCTTCGGGTATATATGAGCCATTCCAGAACAGTTTCACACTCATGTTGGACTCCAGCCACACATGATGTGCCTATGGAAATGTGAGGGAGAGGTATTGTCAGCAAACAAAAATGTCTCATTGTTACAGGATAATATGTGCATATAGCAACATGTACAATAGGAACTGTGATACTGCCCACATTGCTGACATTCTGAGTATGTGTGCACAAGTGGTAGTTATAAACAAACCCCCCCCAAATGCAGATTGACCTGACACCCATGTACTGGTATGCAGAGGCTGCCACAATGACTGCTAGAATATTACAGTGCTGAACAGAGGAGGCTTACCTGGACGCTCCTCTGCTGTGGAAGCTGTGCCACTCACCTCCACGATGTATGGGGTGAAGGATGCTTGGGAGCTGGTGGCTGATCCCAGATTTGCCAGGAACTCCTCTGTGGCTGAGAGTGGTTGTTCTGCTGCAGGGCCTCCACCAGAGGCAGCATGGTCCCTGGCCACAACAGTGCCCTTTTGCCTTGCAGCATTTATCATGTTGGTCACCTGGTGTTGGACCTGCTCATAGCTTCTTTCCTGTAGCCCTACTTGGTTTACTGATGTGATGAGGTCAGCCCACAGTGTAGCATGTTGCTCTGGATTCTGGCAACTCCTGGAGAGCAAAATGTTGTGATGCAGTCTGAGGTCATCCAGGATCACATAATTTTCAGCAGCAGATAAAGGTGGGTGCCTCCGTCGGTACATCATTTCTGAAAGACAAGAAAAGGGGAACACATCATAGGCCACATACATTGCTCTCCACTATGTACACACTCTGCACATCCAAATTAGCCAGCACTATCCTCCATTAACTCCCACATGATACCTCTCCATCTATCAACACACTGTGCATGTGGCTATCAGCAACACAGTGGCAATACAGCTTGCATTTTCCTCCTCATCTTGCCTTTTCCTGCTACTTGCTGCTTGTTCTCTAAAGTATTCAACTACAACTTTTCTGTTGCATTTATTACTGCTTGTTTATAGCCTGTCTAAATTGTAAGTGTTATTCTAAGCTTCTTACTTTTGGTTTAAGCACTTGGACTTTAGGCCCACCCCGTAGGTCTCCCTGGCATTTCTCCCTCAGATTCTGATAAATATGGATGGACAATGTCCTATAGTTTCTCCTGCCGGTCTCGATATGGGCATCCTGGCACGGTGTGGCAACTGCCCCATGTACACAGACAGCCATCTACTACCACCATGTAGGAGCACAATTTGTGAGAGATGCAATTACATTAGGAATCTAGAGTCTATGGTCTGTCCCTCTCAAGCCAATATATTTGACACTGAAAAGGCTGTCAACACAATCACTACACCTCAAACACCACCCACACCTACACAACACACACACACACATATGTGGAGGTCCTCATCTTAAGCATACGCAAACAAAGGAGACCTCTGAGGCAAAAACACACATGATCTCCACAGCCCTCCACACCACATACCACGCATAGTCCACACACCTGTATCTAACAGCCACTAAGGCTTCAACATAAACCCAGGATATTAGTCAAAGGAGACGCCATTGTGAGACACACAGATGTGCCTCTCACCAGGCTGGATAAGGAGAAAGTCACGGTTAGTTGTCTGTCTGGTGCCAGAATCTGCCTTATGACATGCGCACTGAAGTCTGTCAAGAGCAGGTACTGTTATGATTCTGTCATAGTCCATGTTGGCATGAATGACTTGAGACATACCTCCCTGGACTCTATGAAGACAGACATGATTGAGCTCACTGATTATTTGTCCCAGGCAGGTATGTCCCTAGCCTTAAGCAGCATTCTGCCATCACCCAGAATGATGCCTCAGTACAAGCAGGAAGTGATTGACTTTAACAATTAGCTTAGTTTCTGGTGCCATTTCAGGGGGGATCCAGTACCTGACAGCCTGGGAAGATATTTATTGATTTATTTATTTATTTATTTAAATTTGTTGACCGGGAGTGTCCGACTGGACGTGGGTCCATTTTCAGCAGAGGCCCGGGGAGAAAAGCTCCACAGTAAAATAAACAGACAGTAGTTACACTGGATTACATAGCGATTAACAATTTAACATAGAAATTACTTACAACATATTTACAGATGAAGAACATAGTACATCAGTAGACAACTAGAATCTTTATCTGTGAAGTACATAACAGGCATTAACAAATGTAACAATGAGAAGTTCCTGCTGTATAATAAGTACTAGGCTTATGAGCATCTGAGCTTGCTATCATCAAGGTAGTTAGTGGAGGTGAAAGAAAGGTAGTAGTTGGATGGGGTGGATGATATTAGAGTGGGAGTTGCAAGGGCATAGCCAGCATGTTTTTAGGTGCGCTTTTAATAAAGTTTTGAAGTTGGTGCATGATGGTACGGAGGTAATTGTGGGTGGGAGTGAGTTCCATAATTTGGCTATGGCGCAAGAGAATAGTGCTTCACCAGCAGAGTTATTGACTTTAGTGATCTGCAAGTGATTTTTGTTGCTGGATCTTAGTGGTCTGGTGGTGCGATAGGGTTGGAGTAGATTCTGGAGGGATGGGACATTTAGTGGATGGTTTACTAGTTTGTGGGCAAGTGAGAGTTGATACCACTGAAGGAGGTGAGGGAGTTCAAGCCAGCCCAGTTCAGCAAGTGAGAGACAGTGATGACTATGGTAGGATGCCCCTGTGGCGAATTTGGCGATTTTGTTGTAGCAGGTCTCTAGCTTGTTTAGATCACATTGCCTTAGGTTGGTATATACTGGAGAGGCATAAAGTAGGGTGGAGATAAGGTGGGAATTTGCTATTAAAATCCTTGCTGCTTTAGTGAGAAATTGTTTATTTCTGTATAATGCTCCTAGTTTTTTTGTGGACTTTTTTTATGGTCATGGATATGTGAATGTCAAATTTTCGTTTATTGTCTATTTCCACTCCTAGCAATTTGGTGTGTTCAGTTGGGTATATAGTGGTGTTGTCTTTTGCTGTGATGTTAAAGTGAGAGTTGTTTTGAGTATGTTTGGTGGGTTGGAAGATGAGTAGTTTAGTTTTGTTTGGGTTGAGTATTAATTGGGCATCGGATAACCATGTTTCAACAGAGGAAAAGGCTTCCTGTGTGACTTTTGCAGTTTGGGTAGGGACTGGGCTGAGCAGATGATGGTTGAGTCATCTGCGTATTGGATGAGTGTGCCATGTTTGGTGGCAGAGGCTAGATTATTGGTGTAAACAGAGAAAAGTAGGGGTCCAAGGATGGATCCTTGGGGAACCCCTATGGAGACAGGTTGTTGGGGAGATATGTCATTCTGCCATACAACGGATTGTTGGCGGTCAGACAGGTAACTCTGAAACCAGTTGGTGACTGATTGTGAGAAGGATAGGTTATTGAGGACAGAGATAAGTTGTTTGTGTGGGACCATGTCAAATGCTTTAGATAGGTCTAGGAAAGTAGCAGAGGAGAGATAGCCATTGTTTTCATGCTGAAGGATAGTGTTAGTAAAGGAGAGTAAGGCAGTGGTGGTGCTATGGTTTGGTTGGAAACCATGCTGAGTACTGGAAAGGAGGTTGTTAGTAAGGAGGTAGTGTGAGACCTGAGAGTGTATGCATCTCTCTAGTATTTTGGAGAGTGGAGAGAGAATAGCTATGGGCGTAATTGGTTAGTTCTGCAGAGGGTCCGCCTTTGTGGAGGGAATTATATGTGAGACTTTCCACAATGTGGGAACGTAACTTTCTGACAGAGATCAGTTAATCAAGATGGATACTGGGTAGGCCAGAGCATCAGCTGCGATTTGTAGGTATTCACTTTGGAGGTTGTCTGCTGCTAATTTGGTGGGTTTAAGTTTAGTTAAGAGTTTTTTTATGTTGGAGGTAGGTACAGGAGAAAAAGAGAAGGCAGTGGGGCGATTACTAGTTGAAGGTGTGGGTTGGAGGGGAGGGGGGTTGTGTTGTTTAGCTAGTGATAGTATGGTTTGGGTGAAGTGTGTGTTGAATGAGGTAGCAATATTTTCTGAGGAGTGAGGGATGTTAGGAGGAGGGGTACTGACTTTACCTGGGTGGAGGATGGAGTTTATGGAGGACCAGAATTGTTTGGGGCTGTGTTGTGAGGAGTCTAGGGCAGACTGGTAGTATTGGAATTTATCCCGTTTTATTAGTTTTTTGACTCTATTGCGTAGTTCTAGGAATTTCTGTCTAGCTGCGGGGGTTTTGGTTTTGCGCCAGTGCTCCCAGGCTTTATCCCTGTTTTTCATTTCTGACTTAGTGGTTTTCTGTAGCCATGGGGAGGGTTGTGCTTTGGTTCTGGAAAATCTTATGGAGGCATGGTAATTAAGGATGTTCAGGAAGGTAGTATTAAAAAATGCAACTGCGTCATCTAGACTGAGGTACTTTAGAGCATGCCAGTTACATTCTTTGAGGGATGAGATGAATGTGAGTGGGTTAAATTTTATTTTTTTACGTATTTGATGATAGATGACAGGTTTAGCTTGGTACAGGTATTTTTTGAGTAGGAATGTTGGGGAGTGATCACTGAGGCTATCTGATAAGCAGCCTGTTATATATGACTGGGGGTTCTTACTGACTAGTATCCAATCCAGGGTAGTGTGCTTGCTGGAGTTTTTATTTATCCTTGTTGGTGACTGGACTAGTTGGGTGAAGTCATGAATGTGTACATGATGGGTTGGATTGTTGCCAGAACAGGATTGCCAGTCAATATTGAAATCACCTAAGATGATAGTTTCTTGGGGGAGATGGTGGGTAGACCAGCTGAGGAGGTTTTCTAGTGGAGGGATGTTTTGGGCAGGTGGGAAGTAGCATCCAATTATGTTGATGGTTTTGTTTTGGTTAATTTTGAGGTTGGTATATATTATTTCTTCATTGCCTATTTGTGGAGATGATGATTTTAAGATCTGGATGTTTAGATGCTGTTTAAATATTATAGCTACACCACCTCCTTTTTTGTTTAGCCGGTCTACTCTTAGTATGCCGTAACCTGTAGGGAGTATTAGCTCACTGGTAATGTGAGGTTTTAGCCAGGTTTCTGTCAGGATGACTATATCTGGGGAGTATAAGTCTATGGTGGCATGGAGTTCATGGACTTTGTTGGATATACTTCTAATATTTAGGCTTAGTAGAAGGAAGTCACTTGGCTTTCTATTGGCTGTAATATGGGAGAAGTTGTGGTTTCTAGTCTGATTATGAGGATTGGGGTTGGAGATGGTAGGGCCAGGGTTGGGGTGGATGTCTCCACTTATGGCTAGTTTTGATATGCATGAGATTATTAGTTTTCTCAGTTTTTGAATGTGTTTGTTTATAAGGGAAACTTTATGATTGTGCTCTGTGGGTAATAGGTATGGTGGGAGGGTTACTATGTTAAGTTGTAGGGATGCTTTACGTTTGAGTAATATAGTTGGTAGAATATGTGGGGAGTGCATAGGGTTGGCTCTTGAGCTGGTGGGAGGGGAGCTGAGTATGGGTGAGACATGGGTGGTGGTGTGAGTAGTAGTACAGTGGTAGTGGTTGAGTGGGGGAATGATGGAGCTTTGGTAGGATGTAAGATATACAAGGAGAGTGCATGCAGTGAGCAAAGGAAAGGTATGCTTGTACATGTCAGTTGAGGAGGTGTGATAGTAGAGGGAATATGAAGGTAGTGTTGGGTTAGCACTGTGGTTGGCTATTGGAAAGATGGGAGGGGTTTGAGTGCAATAAAGGTGGGACCACTGGGGCGGGAGGGAATAGGGGGCAGGGTGGGGAGCGAAGCGGGTAGAGACCCTGTTAGGTTCTTGTATGAGGGGCTGGAGACAATCACAAAGCAAGACAAGTATGTGTGAAGAAACAATCACAATTGACCAAGGACTGCTCTGAAACTGTAAGTCTTTTCTTAATTTCTCAGGTGGAAAAACAGGATAATCTTGTATCAGTAAGCTACTGTGGTCATAGTTTAAATTAACAAACACACAGTATTGATCAGTTATGGATGCTATTTGCTAACAGAAGGGAATAAGAGAAAGTGGAAGATGTGTGTGTGTGGTGGTGGGAGGGGGGCTGCTTACAGCCAAAGCACAGTGCTCTCCAGGGGAAAATGAGGATTGGCTCAAACAGGTAGACACATACTCAAAGTTAACTGTAGCTGTTTGCAGACAGTTCAGACCTGGACTGTGCTTTTCTTATAAGAATGTTAAAAGTGGTACTGCAGTTGAATACTTAAGAGTGGTGTTAGGTCTAGAAAAGAAGAGTGCAGAGAGGAGTAAGCACTTTTGAGATGGTAAATATATATTATAAAGATTATAAAAAACACACTGAGCAAATAGCTACCACATGCAGGACAATGTCCTGAACCACTACTTAGTATATGCAGATACTGAGCCAATTGGAAGAACATTAGAAAACAAAAACCCAGACAGTTATGCAGCCACAGATAAAAATATAGCGAGCAGCAATCTGTTGTGGTTCTCTAATGTGATTCTATCCACCAGTAACAGAACAAACTTATAGAAATAATTTAGTCACTAATATGAGCTATCTACACACAACACAATTACATGAATAACATTAGTGAACAAGGTGCAGCTATGCAAATAGACCATACATACTATTATACTAGAAACAACTTGGTGCATACAAAATGCTAGCATGCCATAGTAACATCAATAATAAAGCATAAAACATATTAGATGTCTAACACAATTCAACATAAACATATACAGTTGTAAAATGTCTAATACAATTCAACATAAATAGGCATTTACAGTTGTAAAACACTTACTGGAGAGACACTGAGCCCTCATGGGGCCTGTAGCAGAGTGGATTGTAGTTTTACAAATGGTGCCTGCCACAGGTAATATTTATTAACTCTGGGATTGTCTTAAGGTAATAAACAGGGAAGGGGAGGGGAGAACAAGGGTGTGAGCAAGCAGTTCTTTGTACTGCTGCTAATGAGCCAAAGCAAGACAAGTATGTGTTAAGAAACAATCACAATTGACCAAGGACTGCTCTGAAACTGTAAGTCTTTTCTTAATTTCTCAGGTGGAAAAACAGGATAATCTTGTATCAGTAAGCTATTGTGGTCATAGTTTAAATTAACAAACACACAGTATTGATCAGTTATGGATACTATTTGCTAACAGAAGGGAATAACAGAAAGTGGAAGATGTGTGTGTGTGGTGGTGGGAGGGGGGGGGGTGCTTACAGCCAAAGCACAGTGCTCTCCAGGGGAAAATGAAGATTGGCTCAAACAGGTAGACACATACTCAAAGTTAACTGTAGCTGTTTGCAGACAGTTCAGACCCGAACTGCGCTTTTCTTATAAGAATGTTAAAGGTGGTACCGCAGTTGAATACTTAAGAGTGGTGTTAGGTTCAAAGTTAACTGTAGCTGTTTGCAGACAGTTCAGACCCGGACTGCGCTTTTCTTATAAGAATGTTAAATATCGACAGACCACAATGCTTTGCCAGAGATGGCCTGCATCTGTCTCACCTGGGCTTCAGGCTTCTGGCAAAGGTTCTTGCCTCCCCATAGTGCCTTTTTTTAGGAAAAGTGATGAGGTTAAAACTACCAACATAAAAACATCAATAAAACACAAATTAAAGGTCATGCTGCTAAATGATAGGAGTCTAAACATGAGACTGCATTCATTGCAAGCATTCTTAACCCTGGAAAATGCTGACATTTGTGCAGTCACCGAAACCTGATTCACAGCTGTGAAGAAAACCCCAACCTTACCTGGTTACCCATCCTATCACACATTCAGACCCCAAACTGTGGGCAGTAAAGCCAAAGAAGGTGGAGTTTCAGCATATATCAAAAGACATACACACCTCCAGGCTGGTCAAACAGTATGACGCACAGGAGACACTCCAGGTGCAGTTAACCATTGACAAGACCCCTAGTCAAATCATAGCTAGCTACCAGCCCCCAAATCTGTCTCAAGATGCCCATTCTGCCTATATGGACCTATTTGACTCTATCAGGATTCAACCCTTTACCCTTATCCTGGGTGACTTTAACTACCCAAATATAGATTAGAAGAACTACTAATGCCAGAACACAAATGCCCAGAGATTCATCGATTATGTCAGTCCAAACACCTTGGGACAGCTAGTCGATACCCCCACAAGAGATAAAAATAACTTGAACTCAGTATTAAACAACACGAGTAACCACTGCAGCATCCATACAGTCTCATCCTCCCTGGCAAAATCCGACCAGAAAGCAGTCACTTTCGAAGTCACCATCTCTTAAAATACACATCTAGCTAGGGTCAGACATAAAGCATCTCCAAAGTTGCTTACAGCCTCCTGAGGGTTGGTATAAATAGCTTCACAGCCCCCCCCCCCTTCTGTGGGAACTGGCACCAATATCCAAAACTACACCAAAGCACTATATGAGCATTTATATGGATGCATGGAATCAGGAATACCCAACAGGACTAACTCACCCTCTGCAAGGATAGGTAAACCTGTCTGGTGGACATCTGCAATAAATAAACTCTATAACAAGAGAAAATAATTGCTGTCCAAGACCAAGAAGGAGCAGGTTCCCAATTGGAAGCACTGTCTCCTTAACCTAAGCAAGCAAATAAGAGCACTACTGAAATCTTCTAAAGCAAACTTTGAGTCCAAATTGGTGACATCTACTACAGGCAGTCATAAGTCCTTTTTCACATATATCTGCAACCTCAAAGGAAGCACCCAGATCTGTTCAGACATAGTGGTCAAGGACACCACATATACAAATGCCATAGATATAGCAAACTTGCTGGCTGACAGAGTCAGGGAAAACTTCACCCCTCTGTTCCCATCAGTAGATCAGGACATCCCCAGTACATGCCCCTTCTCCTTATAGCTAGGGAACAGGTCATCACTGCTCTCTCAAAAGCAAAAACTACAGCCTTGGTGGGACCCGATAACATCCCAGGCTGCATCCTGCATGAACTCAGGCAGGAACTTGCAAAACCATTAGGCACCCTATACAAACAAAGCCTGAGTACTGGCTTTGTCCCAGCTGAGTGGAGAACAGCCACTGTCATCCATTTGCAGAAAGATGAAGCATCCACTGATCCTGGAAATTATAGACCCATCAGCCTAACTAGCGTGATCTGCAAGGCCATGGAACCAATTATCATGGATTTTATTAACAAGGACATTGGCAACCTCCAAACACTCGATCCCACACAGTTTGGCTTTATCAATGGGAGATCATGTCTGTTAAATTTGGTCGACTTCCTTTGAGAAAGTCACCAAAGCCATGGACAAGAAAAAGACAGTACACACCACCTACCTTGATCTGGTGAAAGTTTTTTGACATCATTCCCTACTCAGCCATAAGAGATAAACTTTCTCAACTAGGCATCAATCAGTATGTTACCAGATGGGTAGCAAACTGGTGCACTGGTAGTCAAAATAGGGGAAGCCACCTCAAGCAGTAGACCTGTAACAAATGGTGTACCCCAGGGTTCTGTCTTGGGGCCTCTGTTATTTTGGATATACTTTTCTGAGGTGCAGGGCAAAACCAGTCGGCTATGGCTGACCATGTTTGCAGATGACTGCATGCTGGGTGCTCTCACCAAATCCCCTAGTGATGTGGACATCCTCCAAGAGGGTCTCCCACAGACACATGACTGGTGCCAGAAACATGGTCTCAAGCTGAATACGACAAAATACATCATCATCCTCTTTGGAGAGAGTGACATCCCCACAAATTATCACATTAATAACAACATCCTAAGCATGCAATCAGTTGTGAGGGATTTGGACACACAGGTTGATAGCAACCTGACTTTTGACCACCATGTTGCTTCCATTGCATGGAAAGCCTTCTATGTGGCCCACCTCATAAGTAAGGGTATCTCATCCAGGGACAAGGAGATCATAACATCCCTGTATTCTTTCCTTATAAGGCACATTATTGAGTACAATGCCCCATTCAGCATGTACCTCACAAAGCACATGCAGCATCTGGAGAGAGTACAGAGGTTCTTCACCAGGAGAATCCAGGGCCTCAAACATCTACCATACACAGGCTAAAAGCCCTATCCCTCTACTCAGTTTCATACAGACTCCTCAGTGGTGACCTCTGTCTGGGATACTAGGTGATCATGGACCCCACCTTGATAGGAGTTCTGCACAACTGCAAGTCAAGCTCCAGTCGAGTAACCTGCACACGTGCCCTCAACCTGGTCTATGATATCAAGTGGACTTGTTGGTGGGAAAGATTTGAATAGTCTCCCTCTCCATGTCAAGCAGAGTACCTTTTTACCTCTTTTTAAGTGCAACCTGGATAACTGGATGGGAAACAGAAAATACACCCTTAGGATTCCACCCATGTCACTGTTGTACTGGGGCATTGCCTGCTGACTTGTATAAACATGGGCTAAACTGTTGGCTAGGCTTATAAGGGCCTCAGGGCCAATAGCCTAGAAACCTCCTATGATCCTGTGAATACTGGTTATGGCCCTGTATGCTGTGATGAAGTGTGTTCTTATGTCTCCACTCCCATCAATGTTGTCGACTGTGGTGTGTCCCCTATGGGCGATGTCCCACTACCATGTCATACAGCCACCGTCTGACAAATAGGTGAGTGTTACTACAAGTATATGGGGACAGTCCAGCAACATTGTGTGACGCAATGAGAGACAGCACTGCAAATGTGCTCTAGGGTATCTTCCCTGTAAGTGTCTGACTTCTGCAGTACACAGATGTTTGCTGAATGTGTACATGTGCCTGATAGATGTGGATCCTCTGTCAGACAAATGTGGATCTCTGGCATATGTTTGCAGAATGTGTACATGTGCCTAATATATGTGGATCCTCTGCCAGACAAATGTGGATGTCTGGCAAATGGTTGGACAGTACATAATGGTTGTTCTCAAAATGTGGGGAATCTGGCTGTCACACACCAGAACCCTCAGAAAACAGTTATGGTACAGTAATATCTGGTACTGTATTCATTCTCTTACTTTGTATGCTCAATATGTACACTCTGTCACTGAGGTCGGGCCTGTGTCCCCCCAGTAATACTGGCTATGACCCAAAGTCTTGCTGTAGGGGGTCACCAGGTATGCTAGCCATATCTCTCAGGTGATGAGATACGGATGTCCAGTACACAGTGACCTAGCCAGAGTACATCAGGGACAGTCAGGGACACCTGTACAATGTTTGAACTATTCCTGTGTGACATTCACATACTGAGAGGAGCTGAATGACAGTACATCATGTGATATGCCAGCTGTGTCTACCATGACTTACTGTCACTATTGTCTAACTCACAATCCAGTAGCATTCGTACAGGAGCTGACTGTTGCAGGAAGGGCTCAGAGGGCCAGAACTGTGATCTACATCACAGCAGGCAGAGTTGAAAGGGAAGTCTGTAGGTGCTGGACAGCTGACTATTAGCAACATGTCATTCCAAGATATGTACTACAGGCCTACTGTTGTAATCCTTATTCCCCATAACTGCATCCTCCCATCTGCGTGCCATTACATGGGGACTTCTATTACATATCTGGTAGAGTGCTGAACTCCTTTTTGTGCAGAAAACCTGAAGAATAATGCTTGTGATATCACAGTCTGTCTTTGTAAAGCAAGTCACAGACCTGTTTACCATAGGCATCTGCTTGCCTTTTGTAGGTAATGCTCATGAACTGGTGATTGCTTGTGAAGTACAGGCCAACACTAAGGGACTCTGGCTAACAAAGTTCGCAGATGACTGCAAACTGGGAGCCATTATTGAATCCCCAAATTATGTGGATATTCTACAAAAGGGCCTTACAGAAACAGATGCTTGGTGCCAGAGCCATGGGTTCAAGCTTAATGCCAAGAAATGTATAGTTATCCCCTTTGGGAAAAAAAACATTTGCCTATGAATTACCACATAGGTGGCAGTACACTAAACACTGAAAGTGTGATGAGAGACTTAGGGACACAGGTGGACAGTGGTCTCACCTTTGACAACCACATCACCACAACAGTCAGGAAATCCTTCTATGTGGCACACCTCATCACTATGGGGTTTTCATCCAGAAAAAAGGAGGTCATTGTCCCACTGTACTCATCCCTCATTAGACCCATTATAGAGTACAATGCCCCATTTGGTATGTACTGCACAAGACATCTGCAATAGCTGGAAAGGCCGCAGAAGTACCTCACTAAAAGAATCATAGGCCTAAAGCAGATGCCCTATGATGACCGTCAAAAAAAACTCCAGCTATACTCTGTGGCATATTGTCTACTCAGAGGTGATCTCTGCTTAACATACAAGGCCATGTCAAACCCTGAGCTGTTGGACATTCTCCACTTAACGAAATCCCAATCCCTCAGAGCCACACACTCCAGGGATCTGAACCTTGTCATCACAATGAACAAAACATGGAGGGATAGGTTCCTGACCCAGAGACTCCCCATACTCTGGAATAGACTGCCCATACATGTCAAGCTGAGTGCCTCCTTGGCCCTCTTCAAAAAGAACCTTGATGATTGGATGGGAGATAGGAAATTCACCCCGGGGATCACATCAGTTGCCCTGCTAGTCAGGCATGCAGGGAAGTAAATATTGTGGGAAGAAATATCCAGGGAATTGTTATGGCTAGGCTTGTATAGGCCCTAGGGCCAATAGTCTAGTACCAACCTATGAACCTATGAACCAATCTGTGGCTTAGACATGCAAATTGCATCCAGAAAAGTTGGGTTGCACTTTCACTAGCCAGTGACATGGCACAGCAGTGCTATATTTAAGGCCTTCTTGTAGGCCTTGGCCCCTTAAATCCTAGTTTGTGAGATGGTCATTATGGAGGTATGGAGATTACAGCATCGCAGAGGGTAGATACAAATACTGTCCACTATTGGGATTTGTGTGGTATGTCCACAGTTTTGCATGCTATGTTTGGCCATTGTTAAAAGACTTTCTGATTATATGGCAGTTTACTGTTAAACAATGTGGGCTGAGGTCAGTAAGATGGAAGACAGATGTGAGTGTCATACGCCATATGCATCAGAGTATGCATGCTGCTGCAGTAGCTGCTGGTCTACCAGCTGTGTATGTTTGTAGGGGAAGACTGTGACACATGTCTCCGTTGTTCGACCTTTGCCCTCTCACCCCTTTATGTATGAGTGTTGTGTGGATCCCTTGTTCTAGGTGGTTGTGAGGTATGGTAGGTCTGTAGCAGGTAGATGAGCATACTGCTGCATATGTTGTAGGCTTCAGCTGCTGTGTTTTGCCCAAGAGTCATACTGGAGAGTGTGAACACATTGGAGGACAGCAAGCTGTATCTGCCAGTAAGGGAGCGATGTCAGCTCTGTTGTTAAAGCATATCCAGGGTTAGGGTACCTTTGACAGTCCAGGTGAGGTATGTGCTTAAGGTACATATGTTATGTAACAGTGCCAGTCAGAGAGTGGTAGGTGACATATAGGTAGCCTATACATGTTTGTGCAGTGTGTCCCTATCTACAGGCCTTTGACGTGCTAAGATGGGTAGCACTGAATGCAGTAGCAGCAACCTGTTTTGGTTAAAATTGCAAGACTGAGTCATTATTTGTTGTATTTACAAGTATGCAGTTGAAGTGCAATGCACTGTATTCGAACCCAGGACTGTGGGTGGTAAAATGTACAGCATACCAAGAATTTAGCAGACTGAGCTACTGAGTAAATATTGCAGGTGGTGTATTTGCAAGATATATGTGCATGCATACAGTCTGTTACAGAGGGTTGACATTAGCATGTGTGTTCGGAAGGGTAAGACGTGTAACACTGGACTGTCTGTCATGATTTTGTAACCTCAGTCTGTACTGACTTCCAATACTTCAACACGCAGAATAGGTTTTGTGACAACTGTGGACTTTCTGCAACAGTCTGTGCAGTTGTCAGCTATACCTAATATCCTAGGCCTCACGTACATCCATCATTATTTATTTGGCTGTGTACTGGTTTGGTGTCTGAATCACAGTCCCAAGTACACTGTCAATTTTCCCATTATATGTACAAGCAGTGTGTCATTGGCAATCAGGATATGGTTATGGAAGCACCAGTTTTATTTCTGAGCTGAGTGGCCTCATGGGCTAATGCACTGTGCTATAATTGACTGGGTCCTGGGTTTGAAACTTGGCAGGGGTAGTTATTTTGCAGATGTGCCTAACAGTGTCAGAAATGTAGAAGGTGATTAAGGTAGTTTTAAGCAGGTTTGCATAGTGTGCCATGCCTCTTAGCCCCACTTAAACCCACACCAATTCTAAAAAAAGAAAAGAAAAAAAGGGGTGATAGGAAAGTGGTGAAATGGGGGCAAGCAGGGGGAAAACTATGTGAAAGGCAGGTAGGGATGTACAGGATGGATGTAGGAAAGGGCTATAGCTCTCCATTTCTTGTACAGCAACAGCTGTGCAGGTTGTAGACAATTTGGAATTGGAGCCTTTAAGGGCAACATAAATGTGTTGATTGATTCATGTAATGACTAAAGTGTGTCCAGTGGATATGAGTGTGGAATGGAGATCTATGTATGGGGTAATTTTTTTTGTGGGACAGATGCACATTTTTTTAAGTAGAGAGTGAGATGTTGGTGAAGGGATATAGGTACATGTGGGGAGGTAAGTTAGGTAGGAGAAGCTGTATTTGCAAACAGACAAAACAGACAAGACAGCATACAGAGGCGGTGTATGACACATGAGGGTGCTGTGGAATCGGAGAGCCATGTGCCCCCAGTTGGCAGCAGTGAGACTGAGCTTCCCACCCATGGGCAGTCAACACTGCTCCTTCACTGTCCCAAAGGTGACTCTGCTGGGTAATGGGTGAGGTTTTTCAAAGCGGATAGGTTAGTAATGAACAGAACATTTAGTTAGTTATAACAGCATGCCAGAATGTTGCACATAAACCAGTTAAATAACATTGCATCACATATGGAACACAACAAGTGGGATAACAGTCAGTATTGTAACAGCATGCCAGTAACAGTTATGGCATAAGGTCAACAACATAGGTAATTCAACAAGGTATGTTAGTATGCAACCATTGTAATACATAATAATAATAAAACACAAGGCCCGACATAATGTTTTGAGAACAACATATGTTAAAAGTAAACCATGCCTGATGCATAACAATAATAAATTATGATGCAGATAAGGTTTGGGGGGAGAAATACATTCCATTACTACCAGTGTAGGCTATATTGTTTGCAACAATACTCTTCTATACTCTACAGGTCTGCCTTTACATTATTCATACAAGTGCCCTATAGCTTCTGTAGCAGCTACATACCTCTCAAGCTACGCACATGGGACAGTATGGGCCAAGCTGTAACACCTACAGTTACACAACTTCAGGGGACTATTACATGTCAGGGGGACATATATGACTACCATGGAGTACTGTGGACTGATCTAGTGTGACGGTGCTATTGACATAAATCCAGTGGATGATAAATCTGTGTCCAAGGGATTTGGCAACAGTGATCACAGTCCATGACAGAGTGACATGTGTCCTGCACAGTACAGAGAGTTTATCTATCATGCCGTCCTTGGCAGGCAGACATACACAGACACATCATATTAACTTTTTTACTATTGCACTTCTTGACTTTATTTACTGACTTTTTATCACCTTGCTGAGCAATGCTGTTAACTCTCTGGTACATTTAAACACAGAAATTATTAGCCCTTTTGAACAGCTACTAAAGCCATTTATTTACCTGTAATTCCTGTGGGTGAGAACATCTGTTAATAATACAAAACTGTTTTTATAAATATTTAGTAGTACTTGTCCCAGGATTCGAACCCCGGTTTTTGTGTGACAAACTGTACATCACACCTAGCATTTATCAAACTGAGCTACTGAGCCACTGCTGAATATTGATTGACTAATATGTGCCTAGAGCTCATCTGGTAACAAAATATGTCCTGGTAATAGAGGTAGAGTGTTATACAAGACTGCAGCGACACTTGAACACACATGCATGATATTCATGCATGACAGAGATAGTAGGCAAACTGTGCATTAATTCAGAGAATGTAGGTATAGACAATTAACCCCTATTGGGTGGGAATATGTGTGATGTGTGCAGACCATATCAGAGTGCAGAGTTGGCTACCTGACCCATATACAGTTGCAGATGGTATATTTGTAGTCTACAGCTATTACAGTTTCATACTTGCCTGCAGCAGCATATCTAAGAGCAGGAATGCATATTGCTGAAATGCAGTGGTTGACACAAGGCACTCCTGGGATATGCAATATACTTTGGGCATTCCTATTATTGGTTCAGGTTTTAGTGCAGAACAAATATAATGCATTATATCTTGTATTACAGCTCCACATCTACAGTTTAGAAAAACATTCTTTATTAGCAAACCTTCAGTCACTTAGTGGTATTATTCCTGTTTTCACTTCACAGCAGATATAATACTCAATTTCATGACTAACAGCCCGAAAATACCACATATTGCACAACACAGTTTTATTAGGGGTGAATTCATGCAGTGATTGGTATATGTCTACAGTCTTTATTGATGAACAGTTCATATAATGCAGGTGTTGCAATACAGCTGTAATTCCACAACTAATGCAGTAGAAACTTTATTTCCTTAACATTATTAATGCAGTAGAAACTTTATTTCCTTATCATTATCAGGTTTCATGCTTTCGTTGTTACTGAACTGTACCTGGCATTACTTGGTTATATCATTCCAGGTCTATGACCACATTCATTACAATGCAATCAAAACTGAATATACCTACTTGCAGTTACTAATTTACTGTTTCTTGTTTATATGACTATAGATTGCAAGATACATTTGTACTCACCACACTCATGGTGCAACCTGGCCAGGCATCTTGCATGGGCCTCCAGGTTGCGAGCTCTCTCCTCTCCAGCTGTGGAGAGAGAAACACACCATTATGCACACCTGTCTACCACACATTCAGAGTAGAATTTGGTAAAACAATGATAAGAATACTTACAAACTGGTGGGACATTCCATTCTCTAGCATCTTGGACACAGGTGGCCAAGAGATCTCCCTTATGACGCTTCAGGTCATCATAATGATGGTGCACCTGCTCACCAGTGTGGGGGATACCAGTTGCACTGATGAGATTGCATGCCAGCTGGTCCCAGGCATCCAATTTGTACTCCAACCCCTGTTACTGGCTCTGCAGCAGCCGGACATCATAGTTTTTACAAGGAGTCCAACCATCACCCTGGACTCCAGAATTCTCCAAAGCTGCACTGGGAAATGTGCACCCTCTCCAACTCCTGTCATAGTCACTGCCAAGATCAAACTCCAACAGGTTATGGCTGTATTCCTACCTGTTCACTTAAATAAGTTTGTTTTCCCATCCTTTACCACCACTGGGCCATTTTTAAAAATGAGGTGCTTCACTTAGCACCACGCAAACCCACTGAGCTCAGCTGAACAGTGCTTAAACTGGCAATGCTTAGCAGTGTGCAAACCACCTTAGCTGAGCTGACTAATGCTTCACACTGCTTAGCAATGCACAAACCAGCTAAGCATTGCTAAAACATTTCTTGTTTAAGCAGTCCTTGGCTAGGCATAGCTATGCTTAGTGGAGCTTAGCTAAGTACAGGATTTAATAATACATTTTATAATTGTGTAATTGCAAACTAAAATGTTTAATAACATGTCTGTGCATACATCCATTATTCCATCAATGGTTTACACCTACTTCTCATAACTGTGTATGTATTTGCAATATCAATGCTTCATACCCTGTCTGTGTATTCATACAAAATTCAATCATGGTTTAATAGTACTTCTCATAAATGTGTATTTGCAAAGTAAATTTAATAACCTGTCTGTGTAATCAAAACAATTTAATTGGGATTTAAAAGATGTCTCATACTGTGTATTTATAAAATAACCTGTGTGTATTCAAACCCTGAACCTACAGCTGTCACTCTAACCATTCAGCTATATAGCCATGTGAAGTGCTGTTATACTTTTACATATATCTCTCCACTACAATTAAGCACCACTAAACACAGCAGCATGCCACACAAACCGGTCATCTATGCTTAAACTTGACCTTTCCTAAATAATTAAATGCATCCAGTTTCTATTTTTATATGTCTGGCACATGTCCATTGCTAAGCACCATATCATGCCACACACACACACACAAAAAAATAACGTTTTCACTACAAACTCACAAAATTCTTCACTTCAACTTTTAAAACAAAGAACACACACTGGAGCCAAAATAAGTTGAGCGCTTTCATCCCGTTTATTGCAGAACTTCTTCAGAACAAACTTTTTCACTACATATGCATACATTGCTATCCGGCACTTTGACAGTGCAGGGGTTGTGTTACTCATCTCCAGACACAGTAACACATTCCCTACACTGATTCACTAACCTTGTTACATGGCTCTCCCTCAGTAACACACATTTATTAATATGTGAGGCGTGCTGCTGAGAGGTATCTACATACATGGCCACGGTACCATCTGTGTAGGCCTTCCACTATTCCAGCCCAGCTTTTATTAAATCCCCAGAATGGTCTTTATGAGGAAGAATTAAGGCTTTTATTATACACTGAATTGCTACAATCAAGTCAAATATGACATGGAGGAAATTATACACTTCAAATTGCAGAATGTCAAACTCTGTTAAGAGCTAAATTTATAACTCAAGAGTATTATGCATTCTTGGAGTAAATTGCCCTTGCCAATTAGGCATAGTAATTCATTGAAATGGAGTAATTTAAAAATGTATTAAATATTTAGAGTCAGTTACTAATGCTTATTCATCAAGTTAAGGAGCCTGTGTTATGATGGTCTTTGACCTTTGCACAGCATATCTTAAACTCTGAAACTAGTGTGATATTCTGCCTTGAGCCTATGCTGTCTTGCATCCCATGGCCTACTTCTGTCTAAGTACTCTCCATCTGATTCTTCAGAAGAAATGTAGTGAATTTCCCTGCAAATAAAATCAGGCTGACGTGTTTCTGACATGGTAGTTCTTCTGTTCTTGAGATGGAAAACCATATCAGAATATACTCATTTTCTGGGTACCTGACTCCAATCCATTAATTTATTAAAAATCTAGTTAGATGTGCAGCTATTTTTATTGTCATTTCCTTAAAAACCTGTTGGATGACTTATGTCAAGCTCCATTACTTTTTTTTTCGTTATGTTTTTTTTTTTTTTTTGCCTAAGTTCATGCCTCTCTTCTGTAATATGCTGAGAATAACTTTACTGGTCAGTACATATTCACTGAATTAATTTTTAAACTCCATTTTCTCTTCCCTTGTAAGTACTGAGCAAGCAATCATTTAGCACCCTACCTTTTCATACTCCCCACCCTGTCTATCTCTTTTTCACTTTATTATGTGTTTATCTCTCTTTCAGTTGCTTTGCTATCTTGTTTACATGTTAACATTTATTCCATCTTAAATGGACAAGCTATCTCATCATTTTTGCCTTTTTCATTCCTCTCAACTTATTTGTTCAAGAACTCTAAGCAAAGCTAGAAATAACTGGGGACAAAGGTCCAACATCAGGGGTTGTTTTTTAAAAATTACACTAATCTACTCAGAGCATCAACATGATTTTTTCAACAATAAAGTTTTGAAACTGTAATGTCTGATATTACTGACTGACTAATCCTCTGTGATTAAATATAAAATCAAACAATGTACAAGGGATAGGGTAAAAATATGAGGCAAAATCGGGTATTCTGCAAAATCAGAGCTAGTTGGAAGGTATGGCCATATTTATTTACTGATTTATTTATTTATTTTTGCTTGTGTGTTCATTAATTCATTCACATTTGGTGATCAGGAATCCATTTGCAGCTGAGTCCAGGAGCAAAAAATAATCACCAATAAAATGCACAAAGTAGTTGCAATATAAGAATAAATAAAATAGCCATTCTACCTTATTTCTTCCTGTTGCTTTACTACATAGTGCTATATATTCTTGACATGCTGTATTTTCCTGTTAGTTTCAGTACCACCATGCCTGACTAGCACTGTGTTTTCTTGTTATTTTTATTTCTGCATTTTGTTTCATGCAAATGCTTTCTATTTGTATGGCAACAGCGTTGATGTATTCTCAGTGTTCTTTCACACCACTCAAACCTGCTTGCTAGAGTATTTCTGAAACATGCCCAGTTTTGTCTGTCTTTCTTCCTGAAGTCCAGAACATTCACTGTTAGGTGGTTAGACTCAATTTCAATGGATTGTGGATGTTATACAGACTAATTTCCAGACTTGAGATCTTTCATCACTAGCTGACAATACCATGTCTACGACAGACATCTCTTTGGTGGGTTCTAGTACTTGCTTTTGAGATCTCTGTCTTGATGGCATTATGAATTATCTTCTTCTTAAATGTGACCATAACCAAAATATTCTAAGTAGAATATGCCATAAGCAGCTCTTCCCTAAGTGTTGCCTTGCCTTTGTGGGCCTTTGTAAGAATACCTTTGTTATTTGGTTGACTATTTCCTTTTCTTGAGAAAGGGGCATGTATACTTGTTGTGTGTGGACTGAGATGCTATTTCCAGCTTTTGCAGTGACCCAAACTGCCTTCTCTTCCTATTTTCTCCCTCCTTTTGTTTAATCTTTTTGTTTTTGCATGATCGTCTGTTTATCTGTCTGTCTGTCTATCAATATATGTATTGAGAGAAAGAGAGTGGTCTTATTTTGTTTACTTTATATTACTACTTTTCCAAGGTAATGCGTTCTCTGTGATACCTCAGAGAGATGCAGTGACAAATTTTCCCAGCTCTGGAAAGCATGTACTGAGAAGTCTGAACATCATTTTTCCCAGCTCTACCTGAGCCTGCATTTTCCCCTTCATTAATGAGTTTGCCCCAAGGATTAGTTGCTTCTGCTCCGTTGTGTTTTCTGCTACTCTTCTTTCTGACTCCAGTGTGGTATACCATACTGCCACATATTTACACTTTGAATGATGTCCCATTTGACCAGTGCAGTGAAGGCATTTTGCTTCTAAAACAGGTATGTGACATTCGTATACATCATTATCCTCATATTCTTAATGCTGAGTGCATCCTGGAAGTCGTTCATTCAACGCATATACTGAGATAGCACAGGTAGACATATGGTCCTGGGTGAAGAAAACAAATCATCAAGTACAGTCACAGTGGCTCAGCAGGTTGGTGCCAGGAATACAAGAAAGTTGTAGGTTCCGTCCCTATACCAGCTGCTTAGCTTCATGCGTAGTGACCCTCCTGTGCAGTGTGAAGAAATCAAACAAAAGAGCTTTTTGGTTAGGAGCCTCCTCAGATTCAATGTAATAACTCAAAAACAAACAGAATGAGGCTCGCCATAGCACGAAATGCAAAAGGAACACAATTTATTGACTGCAGTAACTAAAGTAAGCGCTTTCATGTTTTACAATGCTTCATCAGACTTTTACAACTGTTGTAAAAGTGATGAAGCGTTGTAAAACATGAAAGCGCTCCTGTGCAGTGTGTTTTAATTTTTTTGTACTTGTGACCTGCTTCCCTTCAGACAAACATTAAACTGAGCTCCTAGCTGCTAAAATGGTTGTATCTTTAGAGGAGGTTTTAGGAAACAACTATGGCAGTATATGGTATATTTGGTCACAAGACACAGCTCAAGTGACCAAACTAGAGCCCGTCTACCTATCGTAGGATAAGCATGTGAATTACCCATCATCATATCTTAATGTATACCCATTACATAACAGTACTGTTTCACTCTCTTTTCCTTATTTGCCTCTGTGTGCTGATGCAAGTCAGTGTGGATGTCATTATGATGTGCTGCACATGGACACACCAAAGAATGTGGTGACACATTTATGATACACAGTGGCACTGTAGTTGGTGGCACTGTGGAGTGCCAAGAAGTGGAAGGGCATTAAGTATTTTTGAACATGCAGGATTGATGTATGTTAGAATTTTGGAGACGTATACGGGTGCATTTATTTTTAATTAAATTTAATTGCTGAGAAGTAACTTTTGAAATTAAATTAAAAGTTTTTAATATTTTTCATTTAGTGGTAGTAAAAAATAGAGGGAGTGTTTCAATTTCATTTTCAGTAGCTGTACCAGTCTATGTTTTAGTGCAGCTACTGAACTTGGTGGAGGGAAATACCAGATGTTCATCATATTGATCACCGCTGCAGAAGCCTTAGTTATATGGCTTATATGCTATCAAGGATGTAACAGCCCAACCAGCTTCCAAAGCTTCAGGGCACCTTCCACATGCCCAAACTGTCAGGCAGCATGAGCTGAATTGCCTAAAAGACAAGTTTGGGTGTGAAGCCCTTCACAGCTTTAGTGCAGCCGAAGAGTACGCTCTGATGAGTCTTTCGAGAATTGATGGTCGACTTTGGCTTTCCTTTGCTGAGCAGGTAACTTCCCTTGTGGGAAAAAAAAAACTTCCATTTTGTTAAATTCTTTGATCTTTTATTACTTTCCTCTTCAGGAATGTAGTTTTAAAATGTGTGTTGTGTTTTAACCGACTGTCCCGCAAATATAACTTTTAAACAGAGCACTCATTTTTTCTATCAGTTTAAAAAGGTGTAAAGTAACTGAAAACATGTCTCCTGTGGAGAAAATGTGTTTGTTACTTTTGTGATACTGCCATAGTGTTTTAAAGTGTTTTTTATTGTGTTTATCTGTCAAAAAGTAACTTTTGTGGACTGGTAGTGTTTACTGGCAATATCTGATTGTCTTTTGTGGAAAGGAGGCATCATTTTCAGCTTGACCATGAAAGAGACTCCCGGTCCCACTGTCAATCCTTCTTCCAATCACAAAAAGAAAACAATTAAGCAAACTGCCTTTGCTGCCACAGCAGGCTAACAAATTGCCTCAGCTGCAGGTAGGTGATTCTGCTGTGGCTATTTATTGTACCTCAGACCACTCAGCTTTTATGCTGGTTCCCTCTGCAGTAGCATCTACAGCCACTATGGACCAGGGGTTAGCCACACCCTCTGTGGCTGTTAAGGTCTCCTCGGTGAGCCAGAGAGAACAGAGAAGGTTTCCCTGTTGTGTTAGAATGCTGTGTCCATCCCAGGGGAAACTGCTGCTGCCATTAGTAACATGGTTGGCTCTACTTTTCCTGTCAAAAAGAAACAGAGAACTGAGCAAGTTTCTACGCCTCCTCAATTTTCATTGGATAGGAGTAGTTTGCTGTTCTGGCTCAGGATTTTATTCAGGCTATTTATCTTTCTTTTAAAGTAGTTTATAGTAAAAGGAAGAGGAATTCATCTTTTTCTGAAGGGATTCAAGACTCTGAATCTGAATAGGAAGATGTAGGGACGGGTTGCAGGTTTTTTTCCTTAGATTTCTGATTCAGACTCACACTCAGAAGAGAGCTCAGCTTCTGATTTCCCCCTGTGGGGGTTTCTCTTCTCTGAGACCATTGCTAGAATGTGCAAGTGTTTTCAATGGGAGAAGACTGAGGTTTTTCAGTCCCTCAGAAAATGCTATGAGTTGTTACAGAAGGATTTTCCAGAACCTACACCCATTCCACCTGTTCTGTCTGCTTTAGAGGATGTGTGTGTTAGTTTTCACACTTTTCGTGATAGTCAGTTAGGTGCTTCTTAAACCACAGAAAGGATGTATAAAATTCCTTAGACTTTTATACACTATTCCCAAACCTGCCCAAACAGCTATAGCTTTTGTTGATCCCACTGCTGCTAAGCACTTGGTTAATTCCAATCCTACTCTTTCTAAAAAGGATGGGACAATTATTGATATGTATGGGGAAAAGTGTATACTTATACAATTTGATTTTTCAGAATTTTTAATTGTCAAGCTCATGTGTTAAAGTTTGTTCTGACAGGTTGTAAAAGTATGAGGAATGCTTTATCTGCAGTTTCTTCTTGTGAGTAAAAATCTGCTTTAAATAACTAATTATTGTTTGCAGTGTGTGTTTGACTCTGTTGATTTTTCTTCCAGGGCTTTGGCCACTGGTACTGTTTTGCGGAGGTTTGCATGGTTACATTTTATGAACCCCCCCCAGCTGATGTTAAACATGAGATTTTAAATTCTCTCTTGGATAGAGATTTAGAGTTTGGCCCCATAGTTGCAGAGGTGATCAAATAGTGTGATGAAAGGGGAAAACTGATCTAGGAAATTTCTTAAGATTTTTCAGCCCCTCCTTTTCCAAATTTTCCAAGGCACTTTCAATCTCCTCATCCAGTTTTGGCAAAAAACAGAATAAACTATCGCAATAAAATAAAGGTAATCCGATGTTTAAGAAGAAATAGCAAGGAGGTTCTAAAAAGAAGTCTTGAATCTCCCAAAACTAAGAACAATCTAACAAGCCTGAATGACTATCCAAGAGACCTTGGAAATACCTCCCTCCATGGCCTCCTTTTTTTCTTTTAGAAAATCTGACTCTCCATTTTTCTCTTTGGCAACAGATAGTTTCAGACAAACAAATGGGTGCTGGAAATCATTCATCTAGGTTACATATGGCAGTGTGAGGAAATTCCTCCTTTCCGGGGTGTCATTCCAAATTCTCCAGATCAGACTCTTTTTTTCCATTAGTTCTTCATACATGCTGTCCGAAGGAGTATTAGTACCCGTTCCTCCTTCCCAGGTGGGTAAAGGTTTTTTATTCAAGGATGTTCCTAGTGCCAAAGAAAGAAAATTCTTGGAGATCAGTTCTGGATCTTTCTTTCCTAAATGTGTTTGTGATAGTGCCCACATTCAAACTGATGCCACTTCAACACCTGTTTACCTCTTTCCTTCTTCAGGTTTCCTAGCAACACTATACTTATAAGATGCTAATTATCACATATTTATTCATCCAGACTTCAGATTTTTCTTAAGGTTTTGTGTGTCTGGATCACATTATGAGTTATCTGCCTTATCCTTTGGACTAGTATTCACAAAGTGTGCAGCTCAAGTTGTAGCTCATTGAAGGCTACAGGGTATCCACTTTTTCCATATTTAGATTACTTGCTTATCTTTGCAGAGTCTCTTTCAAAGTGTTAGAAATCTCTCTCTCTCTCTTGGGTTAGAGGTCTCTTACACAAGCTGGGATTCCAAGAGAACATTCAAAAGTCTTTCTTGACTTCTTCACACGATAATGTTTTTGAGATGTAAATTAGACACCTCAGTTCAAAGAGTGTTTCTTCTGCAGGAAAAAAGTACATCTGTATTTAGATATATTTCAAAGGTTTTCCACTCAGACTTTAGTCACTTTGAGGGAATATAACAGGATATTGGGTGTCATGGCACCTATAATTCTCATGCTACCCTGGAAAGACTCCATATGAGGAAGATCCAGTGGTATCTGAAATCATTTTGGCCCCAGCATCAACAACCTTTATCTTTTCAAATCCTAGTGCTGGGGTTTGACAAAAGAGAAATCATTTGGTGTCAACAGATGTTCCTAAATTCAGGACTCCCTTTTCTCCCTCCCTATTCCAAAGCAGTCAGTCACTGCAGACACCTTGGACTTTGCTTGCAGAGCAGTTTCAGAGGGATAAAATTGCATGGTGTTTGGGACGCATGGGACAGATTCAAGAACATACATACCAAGGAGATGCTTGCCCTGATCAAGGCACTTGACTATCTGAATTATTTTGGTCCATGGGGCCTCTTCAAGTTGTTACAGACAATACAACAGTCATGTGACACATCAACAAGCAAGGGGAAACCAGGCTGTACTCCTTTTGCATACTTAGTTATGCTAGCTTGAGATATAGCTTCACAGCACAGTCTCACTCTACAGGCATTCTACATTCTCTCAGAGCAAAGCTGTGTGGCAGACAAACTGAGCAGTATCAGAGCAGACTCTCAAAATGGAAACTAGATCAGGAGTCTTCCAAGGTTTGATCCATATGTGGGGAGTTCCTCAAGTAGACATCTTCTCCTCTTCTCTGAACAATCAACTGGCAAGATTCTCTTCCAGAACTCTATGCAAGAAGGCCTGAAAAACAGGTGACTTTTCTTTTACTTGGACAGGAAAGTTCTAGTATGCTTCTGCACTCTTTCCACTAATATCTAAGGTACTTCTGAAGATTCAGAAGGAATTCCCTAACATCATTGTGGTGACTTCTTCTGGCTAAGGCAGCTGCATTTCCCCCTATTTTGGAAATGGCCAGGGGCAATTATCACAAGCTTCTTCATATACTAGATCTACTCAGACAATTGGTTGTGAGATACACCCCAATATTCATCTTCAATTGACTGCCTGAATAATAGGGTCTTAATTCCTTTTAGGCAGATTTTTCCTCAGGACGTGCAATGGATACTAATGGAGGCATGAACCCTTGCTACTAGAAAATCATATATTAGCAAATAGAAACGATTTTCTCATTGGTGCCAACAACATAATCATCACCCATTTGGGGCTAGGTGTTCTCTGGATCTAATGTTGTCTTTTCCATTCATCCGTCAATGAATGGGTTTCAGATCTGGCTATGGCCACTTTCAAGCTTTGGATCCTGTGCACAGGCTTCTCCCCAGTGCATAATCCCTGTGAGAAGACTGAGCTCCCTCAGATCTTGTTTGCTGCTTAAAGAGCAAGAATAGATCTTGGTGTTCAGGATAATTTTAATCGATATTTGTTATAGATATGTAAACTTTGCTCCTCTATTTCATCTTTTGATATATATATATATATATATATATATATATATATATATATATATATATATATAAATTATCCCTCCCCTTTGTCCTTCTCCCCTCTTACCTTTGGGGTTTTCCAACTTATAATAATAATAGTATATTTACCTACATTTCTTATAGAATACCTTTCTATACCTACAGTTAGTTATATATGTATAATGTATGTGTGTGTGTATATATATATATATATATATATATATATATATATATATATATATATATATATATATTATACGTATATAACTAACTGTAGGTATAGAAAGGTACTCTATGAGAAAAGTACGTGTGTATGTATATATATATATATATATATATATATATATATATATATATATATATATATGTGTGTGTGTTGTGTGTGTGTATATATATATATATATATATATATATATATATATATATATATATATATATATATATATATATATAAATCCCTCCCCCTTTGTCCTTCTCCACTCTTACGTTTGGGGTTTTCCAGCTTATAATAATAATAGTACATTTACCTACTTTTCTTATAGAATATCTTTCTGTACCTACAGTTAGTTATATACATATAATGTATATGTATATATATATATATATATATATATATATATATATATATATATATAAATACATAGATAGATAAACATACATACATATATATATATATATATATATATATATATATATATATATATATATATATATATATATATAAATAGTTAATAACTTTTTCATTCCATTTATAGTCTTTTTGGGGTGATCAGGATGTCACATAAGCCATTCGGATTTAAGAAGTGTAGTGTTTGTTGTCCCAGTCTTCACAGTTCAGATGTTCATGAGAAATGTGTTTATTGCTTGAGGCCTTTTCATTTAGAGGTAGCATGGTTGATTTGTTTAGCCTTCAGGCATAGAGCCATAGTGGAGAGGAGGAATAAACTTATTTTAAAGGGACTCCTACAGCCATCCCCAGGAGAAAAGCCCTCATCAGCCTTAGGGAAGTTGGCATCTGCTTTTTCTTCCCCTTCTTTTTTTTCCAAAAAGGCAGACAAAGCCAAAGAAAAACAAAAGAAGAAAATGGCCGATCAAAAACTTAAAAAAAAAAGAAAAATCTTGATCCAACTCCCTCATCAGCTCTTGCTTCTCCAGCAAAGATTTTTAAACCTTTGGAGCTAGTGCTATTTTTCAGATCTGATAACTTCCTTGTGTATCTCTTTCAAGGTAGTACCAGCTATTCCATCATTAATTTACAGTTTGACTGCAATTTCTTCCTTCCACATAGGGGAAAGTCACACCCCCATAGCTTTGCTTTCATTGTTCAAGGCCTTCTTTTGAGGTACATTTCCACTTAGGCCTCCTCTTAGAGATCCAGTTCATCCATGGGATATTGCAATTGTTTTGCAGACCCTGACTAGCCCTCCTTCTGAACCTGCTGCTAAAGTTGACCTGAAATTTTTATCCTGAAAAACCATAGGCCAGGAGGATTTCTGAGCTACATGCCTTATCCTCAAAACCTCCATACCTCATTTTTCATAAGGACAGAGTGTCTCTGAAAACCAATCCTTCTTTTCTTCCAAGGTGGCTTCTGAATTATCCATTAGTCAGTCCATAAATCTTCCAGTTTTCTTCCCAAATTTCTCAAACAAAAATGAATATACTCTACATTTACTAGATGTTTATCATCAGTTACATTTTTGTCTACATTGAAAAAAACTCTTGAGAAAATCTGATCAGTTG